>NW_016107743.1:247117-264710 GCF_001604975.1 Cebus imitator
CCAACCAAATGGAGAGCAAAAATAAATAAATAAATAAAAAGCAGGAGTTGTAATTTTTGCCTCTGTGAAGATAGACTTTAAAGCAGCAAAGATCAGAAGAAGCAAAGAGGGATATTGCATAATGATAAAAGGATCAATGCAACAAGAAGAGCTAAAGATTCTAAATATATACGCACCCAATACAGGAATACCCAGATATATAAGACTTATAAAGAGACTTAGACTCCCACGCAATAATAGTGGGAGACTTCAACATCAATATTGGACAGATCGATGAGACAGAAAATTAACAACGATATTCAGCATTTGAACTCAGATCCGGAACAAGTAAACTTAATTAACATTTGTAGAAGTCTCCATTTTAAATACACAAAATATACACTCTTGTCAGTGCCACATCACACCTATTTACAAGTTCAAATGAAGTATTGCTTGGCTGCTTGTTTGTTATTTTCTTCCTTCATTTTTTTTTTCATGTCTCATACCCATTTTTAGACTGCATTCTAGCCCGGGCAATAAAGCAACACCCCTGTTCTCTCTCCCTCTTCCTCTTCCTCTCCTTCATTCTTTTTTTTTATTCTTTTTTTTTTCTTTCTTTCTCTCTTTCTACTTTCTTTTTCCTTTCTTTAAAAAAATAATAATTGGTAGAATTATTTGGTAGAGTTATTGGTAGGAAAAAAAAAATATTGAGGCTTGCAATCCATGAACATGATGTATCTCTCCTGTCATTATATCTTATTTCATTTATTTTACAAATGTTTTGTACTTTTCAGAATAGAGATATTAAACATTTTCTTTAGATATATTCTTTAGTGTTATTTTAGTTTTATATAACAAACATTTATTGATCAAATATTAAAATAAAATTAATTTTATGTTAATCTTATATCTTAAACTTTCCTAATTTTATTGTTATTTTGTATATCCCAAATTATTTTCTAATACATAACTGCAGCTTTTTTTTCTCTCTCTTCATTTATGCTTTTTAAAAATTATTTTTCTTGTCTAATTACTCTTTGCTAGAGTTTTGGGTACAAAGTTGACTAGAAGAGGTAAGTACCTGGCAAACATCCTTGTCTTCTGTTGAGAGAGGCAATTCCATGGCTGCAGTATTTTGAACCTCACAAAGTTACATATGAATGGGTCTTGGGCCTGGAATACTTTCTTACCAAGAGATAAAGAGACTACACAGCCTGGGCCTGGCTTATCTTTCAAGTATGAATATCTTGAAAGGAGGCTTTGTTCTGCTTAACTGTGTGGAAAAATGGCCCTCAGTCATGCCTTTAGCTTTCAGTATTCCAGACTCCATGTGAGAGAAGAAGGGGTCTTTTTATGTGGCAGGGAGGTGTGACTAAGCTAATTGCTCTACATCAGCAGTCATGGGAGACCAATGCACATTACTGGAGCTAATCTTACTCTGTCCTCTACATGAGTAAAAGCTTGTTCCATCCAGTGCTGTGTTGTGTTTTACTCAGTGACTTGGATGCCAAGATGCAGTGGACAAAAGTACTTGGACTTTAGTTCTAGATGGCTGGCATTTTGGTGATCTTTGCTGGACTCCGTGTAGTTGGAGTTTTCCCCAGATATTAGTATTGGTATACAAAGTTCTGCTGCATGTCTTCTTTTTTATTTAAGGAGGAAATATTCAATGCTTGCTATTAACTCTGATGTTAGCTGTAGGTTTTTTAAAATGAACTTATTTTTTCAGACTGTGAAACTTCCCTTCAAAACCTAGAGATTAAAGTTGTTTCTCCTTTTTTTTAATCATAAATAGATGTTGATATTTTTCATTCTCTACATGTATTTTATCATAGTTATACATCATAAATTACAATAATTAATTTTAAAATGTTAAACCAACCTTGCATTCTTTGATTAAATCATGATTAGCCCCACTTAATCATGATATATTACCTTTTACATATGGTTGAATCAATTTGCTAATATTTCGCATCTATGTTCATGAAGATCATTTTTGTTTTTTTTTCATATATTGTAACATTTTATTAGATTTTTATATCAGAATTATACTGTCCCAATCAACTGAGTTGGAAAATATTGCTTCTTTTCTATCTTTGAAGAAAACTTCCTTATGATTTGTATTACTTCTCCTAGAAATAAATGATGGAATTTCCTTATTAAGGGATCTGATTCCTGGATATGTTTTTGTGTGTGTGTGGGTGGAGGTGTTTGACAATTTCTTCGTTTTTAAAAGATATAATATTTAGGGTATTTATTTCTGCTTATAATAATTTTGGCAAACTTTTTTCTCAAGATGTTTCTCCATTACATTAGAGCTATCAAATTAATTGGCATAAATATTTTCTTGATATTTTCTATTACTCTCTTTCCATCTGTGGAATTTATACTCATGTCTTTTATTTCATTCTTGATGTTAATAGTTTTTGTTTTCTCACTCTAGTTTTTTTAAAATACATTTGCTGGACATTTATAAAAACAGTTCATTTTGTCAAAAGGACCAACTTTTGACAAATTGATAGATATGTTGAAGTTACTATCTGATTCTTATGCCATTGATTTCCACTCTTATTTTTATGATTTTTAATTTCTACTCACTTTTAATTTGTTCTCTTTTTCAAGTTTCTTAAGGAGAAATATTAAGATCATTGATTTTATAATTTTTTAAAGGTAAACATTTGTAGTTATAAATTTTCCTCTGTGGACTGCATTGGCTACATCTCAAATTTTGTTATGTTTTATTAACATTCAATTTAAATAGTACACTTAATAATGTTTATTTGACTTATGTATTATTTAGAGGCACACTGTTAAATTTCCAAACTTTTGGAAATTTTCTAGATATTTTACTGCTATTAATTTCTAATATAATTCTGTTTTGGTCACAGAACACATTTTGCAGGACTTGAATTCTTTTAAGCTTATTTAGATTTATTTATCAACATACAATCTATCTTGGAGAATGTTTTGTGTGCATGAATGGGAAAGGAATGCTTATTCTGCTGTGGTTGGGTTCAGTGTTCTGTAAAAGTCAGTTTGGTCAAGGTGATAGATGACATTATACAACCATCTCAATAAAACATCACTTTTATCTAGATACATAGATTCACTCTCCCCTACTACAAGGAGTGAGGCAATGAAGAATAGATCATGAAGAATTAACTCACATTCAAACATATGAGGCTTGCATAAGAGAATTGGTAGAAAAACTAATCTTAGAACTTATAATTTCCCAATTCTGAGGAATCATACAAACCTCAAAATCAAATAAAACATGATATATGATTATTTCTATTAGAAAAATGAAATCACATTATTAACTAGATATAAGAAGTAATGTGGAACTTACTATATCAAAAGTAAAAGTTTGAAAAAGAAATCACTGAAGTTTGGTTTGAATAAAATTAACAAAAAAACTTTAAAATTGTAGAAATAGTCTAAATTACTGTTTGCCTAACCAATATCTGTCCAACTCTCCCACAGTTAAAATAGTTGAGTGAACAATTTGGACAGTTAAAGTCAATAAGATGTTAACATCTTAGCAAATAAAATTTATTTAAGTGTATTCAAATTATTTCTCTCTTGAAATAGATAAAGCAACTACAACACAAACTCATATTCACATCAACATATGCACAAACAAGTCCTCCCAATCCAATCACCCCAGCAGTATTTCCATAATGTGTAGGTCTCACAGGTAATTTCTAATGAATTCTTTGTACTATAGATCTTATTCAATTAATCTTTAAGTTCATATTTGTAATTTAATAGGCCAAATGCTTTTCAATTTGAAGTATAGAATATTTGACCATTCTCATTTGAATAGACCAATCTATAAATTAAGAGTAACCTTTACATATCTTACTTGATGGCTAAGCACAAATAGATAAATAACAAATTTACAAATGCCATGTCTATTTTCTATTCTTATTTTGTAGCAGTTGCTGCTTGTCAATAAGATTTGTTAAACATTTTCTATTACAGAATTGTAAGCCTCTGTTTTTGGAATGTTTCATAAAAGAGAAAATCAGATAGCTAAATTTTCCAAATAGGAGTTAATATTTTAATCACTAGTGTTTGTCCTTGTGCTTTAAAAAGGACACGGTTTTAAAATATGCAACTTTTCCCCGGCTCTAAAACAGAACACCTGAGCATAATTTAAACATCACTTTATGGTCAAGGTGATCACTACAATCCTCAACGTTTGGCCATTGCTGTAAGTATTATGCAGAACTGATGTCAATTGTGTTGCATGCCATCCAAAAGAGATTCTGATTGCATCAGCTGTCCTTAGAAAACAACTCTGATAACAGTCTGTCCTTGGGTCACTTGCTACTAATTATATAATTGATTATTCGATGAACATAACACTCATAAAGCAACTACAGACTGTCAATTACTGGTCAATGCCTTAGAGCTTCATAGATCTTTACATTAATCTCTGACCTCAAGAAGC
Organism: Cebus imitator; assembly: GCF_001604975.1. Lineage (NCBI taxonomy): Eukaryota > Metazoa > Chordata > Mammalia > Primates > Cebidae > Cebus > Cebus imitator. Next base: position 251,553 of record NW_016107743.1, read on the forward strand.
TTGCTTTCTATTAGAGCAGAATGAAAAGCTTGTATTGGCCAACGCTGTCCAGCCAAGTCCAGCAATTACAGAAGATGGAGTATTATACACCTATTATCCATGAAAAAACTGGGGCTTTGAAATGTTGAATAATTTGACTTATACAAAATCATAGTGAATGGAAAGGCCATGTTCAAACTCAGTCTTCTCTGATTTTCAAGCTTGCGTTCTCTCTGATTTCAATACTCCTTGCACTATAGAGGCAGCTTATTCTTCCAAGGGCTTTTGATAAACAGGGAAGAGGGAGAAAGACAAATTCTGTCTTATCTGTGAGTATGGCTGCTCATTTCCACATTTAACCTTCTGAGACAGCCAGGGCTGCCACCATTGCTGTGATAATTGCCAATTTCATCAAGTCCTAGATCCCCAGAATTAGAAATTTTTACAGGATGTCTCATCTAGCCTCTTTACTGTGTGGTCAAGGCACTCAAACCTAGAGAACCAGAGACACCACAGGCAAATCACTGTTGGCTGAGCCAGAGACTAAACCTGTTCTCCAGGCTCCCAAGCACACATCTTTTTCATCATACTATACCATCCTTCCTTGGACATATTCTCTATGCTCTTCCCCTTCCTAGTTCTTTAATATTTCTCAGTTTTCATTCAAATAATACAGGTTTTGACACAGAAGCCAACAGTCTGTGAGATTTTCTCTCTTTTTCTTATAAGGGAAACAATCCCAAAATAAGCCTAGTTGCGTGGTTTTAACCCATGTTTATGTGTTATTGGATGTTTCCACATGATTCTGGTTAACAAAGTCGGTGTTTTCTCTACAATTAGGTTAGCTTGCATACCTGAACTAGATATTGTTAGCTCTAACAAAGCTAAATTTATGTAGGTCCAGGCTTCTAGGACAATATGGACTGTATTTAGATCAGTTGTAATTTTTGGCACTGCCCCTACTTGGCTTACCATAACAATTTCCTGTGGCACGTGTTCAGTTTTTATATAATTTGAAGTAATTTTTGTTTCTTACTATGAAACTGGCTCTGCAAGAGTATGGTGAAGATTTTTAAAAACTATCTCTAAATATTTTTATTGGTTTTCAATTTTATCAACATCTCAACCAGAACTGCAACTAAAAGAAACCACTGCTTTTGTATAACTTACAAAAAAAAATGATATTTTTAACACTGAAAATTTTAAAAAAGAAGAAGCCCTTTTCTCCAGGTTGACAAGCTGAAGGCGCAATCATGTGTGTGCGTGTGGTGGTGGGGTGGGGGTGATAACTTGTTTTGGACTCAGGTTAAATTTGAGCCCCTAATCCTTCTTTCAGTCAAGTGTCTCTCTTTGCAAAAACATATTGAAGGTGTATTCTCAGCCACGTGGATTAATCAGAGAACCATTTGGTAATTGCTTGAAATGTGCAGTCTCTAAATGATGATTTTATGTACAGGAAATAGACGGAAGGAACTATCAAGACAGTGAGTATGACAACCACACCAAAGACTCTCTTTTGAGAGACCAGGTTTTGTGCAGTCTGTGCCCTACCTTGGTCACCAATCAGTAAGGGTGTTTGTGATTTGCACAGTGCATTGTCAGATATGTATGGCACTGACTACCTCTGTTGTCACACTGAATATGTCATTTTATAATTACGTTTTCCAAGATGATGCTTTCACTGTCACTATTTTGGAAGAGTGTTGGGAAACCACCGTATCTGATTCTCAAATGGATTTGCGATGCTAGTCATATAGAAAATACGTCAGTTACAATTCCATTGTATTTTCTAGAGTATTTTCAGAAGACTATATTTAATGACTAGTCAAGTCTTTCTAAATACTTTAGTAGAAACTATGTTATGTTTGTCAATTCCGTTTCGATACTATCTGCTAAATATGAATAAGTAATGTTCTCTACCTGACATTGTTTCTAAAAGATTATTTTAAACATTACATTTTTCATTAAAATTCTTGAAGTTATATTTTATATAAAAGCAAACAAAGAAACATTCAAAAGAATAGAAGCTAACATTATTCACTCTTTCATTCACCTATGAAACTGTGGAAGAGTACTTTCTTTTACTGTTATGTGAGTGCAAAATATTTGCATCTTCGATGTTCTTAGTAACATTACATAGGTAGATTTTAAGATTGCCATTCTGTGATTTAACATGGTCTAGTGGCATCTATCACCTCTGTACTGTCAGTGAAACTTTATGGCCTAAGGAATTGTTCCTGTGTTGGAGTGCTATAGGAGTTTTCCTGTATTTTAAAGGAAAAGTGTATTGCTGAAAAGTGAACTAAGATTTTTAAAACCTGGGAACTAGTTTAAGATTTGCCACTTACCAGCCAATTAACCTTTGAAAATTCACAACATTTATGAGGCTCGTATTTCCATCTACAAAATGGGGCTAAAAATACTTGCCCTGATTCCCTCCTATAATCTGGTTGTTAGGAAAACATGACAGTAATATATGAAAGTATTTTAAACCTGTGAAGATTTATGCAGAAATAAAATGTAATTATTTAATGTCTGTTAGGTTGTACTTTGAAAAATGGTTTGATTTTTATTTGTTGACATAATGTATCATACATCAAATGTGGTCAGCCAAAATGTCTTTCTGAATATCATCTTTCAGCTAATCCACTTTTATCAACATGTTAGCCCAATAAATTATGCACTCACGATTTCTAGTGCATTGATTCCCAGTACTTCATATAGTCCTTCAAGAATATTGAGAGTTATGCTTCTGGCAGGTGATAAAAGTCACCACTTGTAAGGGATGATTGCAGCTCCCCCAAGGTGTGAGGCAGTGATTTGGGCCTGTTTTATTCACTGATGTATCTCAAGTACCTGGAACAGTAACTAGCTCATACAATCTCGCAATAAGTACTTGGAAAATGAATGAAAGAATTTCTCCTCCATAATACTTAAAGACAAGAGTACAGGTGAAAAAAAAAGTAGTAATCCATGCATGGCATATTTTTTACACTATTTAGAGTCATTAGGTTGTTCTCTTCCTCTCACAAGCAGTTTATGCTGTATTTCCAGGGAAACGCTAGTAGAGTTAGCTGGTGAAAAAACTCATCTATACACAGATAGTGTTCATACTTCAAGGATTAAAAAGCATACAGTGAAAACCAACAAAATACATAGACAGGAGTTTTCCCTGTAATGCATCTTCCATCATTAAGACCTTATACTTGTTTTTTATTAGTAGGGATTATTCAAATAATATAACCAAGAAAATTCAAATAATGCAAACAATTAATAGGTAATGTGCCTCCCCTCAATATTATCTTTAAGGATTTTCAATCTTTTCTCAGAAATATCCAGCTACTAGTGGCCTATTATAATTTCAGATATATCTCTGAATATCTAAGTGGTTTTATAATATATACACTGTTGCAACTTGCTTTATTCTAATACAAATTGGTTGTCATTGATATCTGTTTATATAGAACTGTTTTATCTCTTCAATACCAATAATAATACAATAAAACATAGCCTGAAAATAATGTATTTAACAAATTATCTCTCAATGATTTATGTTGTTTTTAATCTTTTATTACCACAAAGATTATTGATATAAATATCCCTATTCAAATGTCTTTGTGTTAAAGTGTAAAAATATCTGTTGGATACAATCCTCAAAATGAAATGATTATCAAATGTTACGTGCAACTAGTATTTGGTTATTTATAAACAAACTTCCTTGTAAGTCAATTTTTATTATGTCAGTCCATGTACTCCACTCCATCGTCAACACAGTGTATGATCAAACCTTCACACTTTGCAGTTGTGTTAGTTTAAAAATAATGTCTCATGTTTTAAATCATGAATAAATTTTACCAGTTGGGGTTTTATACATTATATTTCATGTTTTCAAGTCTTTTGCACTTATTTTTACATATTCTATCTTTTTATATTATTTGCCCTTTTCTCTATAGAAATTTTCACATATTTTTATTGATTTGTATTTGGTCATTATAAAATATTGAGAATTAAAATTTTCTCTATCCAGTCTCCCAATATTTTTATTGCACTTTTTATTGACTTTTTGTTTGAATAGTAATAACTTTCAGGCAAAACTTTAAAAATTGTGTAGTCCAACTAATCTGCACTGATTTTATGACACCTTAATTTTGCACTATACTTAGAAAATATTTGCTCATGCTAACAAAGCACATTCTTCAAATACAATTATAATGTTCTTACAAATTCATTTTTATCTGTATTTGTTTAATGCTGAGTTTGTTATGTTTTCAGGGGTGATATAGAATTTGAAATTTATTTTTATGTTTTATTTTTTCCTGATGGTTAGCAGGTTTTCTCAATTCTATATTTTTGTTTGTTTGTTGTTTGTTTGGTTTTGTTTTTGAGATAGGGTCTCCCTCTGTTGCTGAGGCTGATCTCAGCAAACTGCAACCTCCGCCTCCTAAACTCTAGTGACCCTCCAGCCTCAGCCTCCCAAGTAACTGGGACTATAGCTGTGTGCCACCACACCTGGCTAATTGTTGTATTTTTTGTAGAGACAGGGTGGAGACAGGGTTTCACCATGTTGCTCAGGGTAGTCTATAACTCCTGGGCTCAAGTGATTTGTCCACCTCCCAAAGTGCTGGGATTACAGGTGAGAGCCACCGTGTTTGTCCTTCTCAATTCTATTTATTCTAAAGGAATTTCTTCAGGAAATACACTAAATTTTTCATACACTAAATTCTTAGTTGGGCATCTGTTTCTGGTTGTGCTATTTCCTTCATTTCTCAGTATATTTAAATGCAAGTATCCAGTTATCTTTGTTTCTACACCTATAAACATTATATCTTAGAGGGTTATTTCTTACCCATTATTCTCCTTTTGAAGAATTTCCTGACCATTCTTGCAAGATATTTCAAGTAAATCCTATTATTATCATTTTTGGCTGCAAACAAAAATACTTTTGGTGTTTTTATTGCTGCTGCAAAAACTTTAGTATGACTTTATGGAAAACTGATACCTTTATATTACAGAGTGAAGAGAAATATATGCTTTTCTGTTCAAGCATTCTTGTAAGTCTTTCACTGCATTTTTATTTAGATCCTGTACATTTTTTTAAGATTTTGCCTAGACAGTTGATCTTACTTTGCTGCTATTGAATATGACCTCTTTACTTCCATTATATTTTCTATAGTTGTTTTTATGTAGGAACTATACATAGACTTTTGCCTATGTTTCATATATTAGCTCCCTTTCTGCCTTCTTTTTGCCATCTGAACCATTTTTAATTGTATTTACACTGTTGTGAAACAGATATCTAAAACCTTTTCATCTTGCAAATATGGAACCCTGTAATCATTAAACTCTATAACGATTAAACAGCCTTCTTTTCTCCTTCTGCCAACCCTAGTAACGACTATTCTACTTTGTTTTTCTATAAATTTGACTACTTTAGATACTTTATATAACTGAAATGATCCATATTTGTTTTTGTGTGGCTGACTAATTTCATTTAGCATACGTTCTGAAGACTCATTCATGTGGTAGCATGTTACATCATTTCCCTACTTTTTAAGGTAGAATAATATTTCATTGTACGTATATACTTTATTTTGTTTATCCATTCATCTGTTTACAAGCATGTATGCTGCTTCTACATCTTGGCTATAGTGAATAATGCTTCTATGAACATAGGTGTTCAAATATCTTTTGAGACCCTGCTTTTACTTCTTTTTGATATATACTCACTGGTGGAATTACTAGATCATATGGTAATTCTATTTTTAGTTTTTTGAAGAACATTCATAATTTTTTCCCACAATGATTGTGACACTTCAAAATCTCACCAACAATGCACAAAAATTCCAATTTCTACCCATCTTTGATAAAACTTCTGAGAAAGCAGTTTCCATATTTGTTTGCTTATTTGTTTGCAGTACCATGCTGATGGCTGTGAGGTGATATCTCATTGTGGGTTTGTTTTGCAATTCTTTGATGAATAGTGATCTTGAGCATTTTTTTCATATGCTTGTTGACCATTTTTATATCATCTTTGAAGAAATGTCTATTCAAGTCGTTTGCTCATTTTAAATTATTTGATTTTTTTGTTTGCTTTTGTGTTATAAGAGGATGGAGTAGAGGCATTAATGAGAAGTATTTTCACTACAGTCCCCCTCAGTGTACATGGCGCATCAGCTCCAGGTCCCCAGCCCCCATACCAAAATCCACAAATACTCAAGTCCTGAAATCCGCACTTCAGAAACTGTGCATGCACATATTGGCTGGTTTTGTAACCTGTAAATACTATATTTTTCATCTGCCTTTAACTATAGTTAAAATACTTCTCATCAATGCCTCTGCTTCTCTCCTGTTTTGAGATATCATATATCTCTTGAATAACTTCTGCCATCTCTTAGCTGGCAGCCTGCTTTCAACACCTTTGTTTCCTCTTCACTTCTGCCTTGGTCTACTGTCTATAGAGAAGCCAAAGTGAAACATTTTTTTTTTAAAACTAATCAGACCATATCATGCCCCAACTCAAACTTTATCACTAATTTCTTATTTTACTCAATGTAAAACTAACGGCTTCACAGTTTTCTCAAAGGCCTGAGTGACCTGAGTCTCACACTCTCTCTGACTTCATCTCCTGTATGCTCCCTGTGACTTCACTCAAACTGTACTATCCCCTTCTTTATTCCTAGTTTAGGGTAGGAATATTTCTGCCTTAGAGTCTTTGTTTTAAATATTTTGGCTGGCTGACCATATTAATTTCCAGGTATCCATTTGGATATCTGCCTCTTGCTTCTTGCAGATGCCACCTTCTCATTGAAGCCTACCCTGACCATTCTATCTTACCCACCACTCCTCCTCGAGCATGTTCCCTCCTCCTTACTCTGCTTTAAATTTATTCATAGCATTTATTACATCCTAGAATACTATGTAATTTACACATTTATTATGATTGCTGTCTGATTTATACACCAGAATAAAAGCTCCAGGAAGACAGAGAGTTGTACTTGTTTTGTTCACTATAATAGCCCCTGCATCTGGAATAATCCTTAATACATAGTAGTTTCTTGATAAATATTTTTTTTCTAAATGAATGAATCATTTCATTAAATTTATAATTCTATGAGATAGGTGTCATTTATATTTTACATATGATGCCAAAGATACTCAGATGTGTACAGACAATGTGGTTAATAAAAGACCTGGCTCTTAGATCCAGGTTCTTTTGACCCCTTGTCCTGTGCTTTTATTCTTATACCACGTGCTTTTCGCTATGCTTGTCCTCTTTGATTCTTGAAGGAAAGCAAGAAAGCATAGAGTTGTCTAGGCCTCAGTATATCTTACTGAGTATTCATGGTATGCTCTAGCCAAACACTATGAAAAAGTAAAATTCAGAGGTTCCTCTCTCCATTTTACTTATAATAAAGCTTTCTAGGGTAAAGTGAAAGTGGCACTTTGGGAAGAAATAAAAAAAGAAATTGGGGAGAAGGAGTGGAGGTGGTGAACCAATCCGAGAATTTTTCTGTCTAAAATAAAAGAACCTATCTCTTCAGTGGTAGAGTAAAATAAAAAGAATTGTAGACCCATATCTGCTGCTAACTAAGTGTGTGACATTTACTACGCTGCTTGACTTCTTTTTCTCATTTGAAATGTGAGAGCGTTAGAGTGAATAATGCTAAAATATTTTTCATATTTAACATTGTTCAAATTCTGTTGCCTGATGGAATCTTCTAGGTGATGATTTGGCAAGCTGGATTATGGAATGAGATTATAATCTCCATTTATGAATTTTTATTTCCTGCAGAGCCAAAATCAAGGAAGGAAAGCACTTCAAAGCTTCTTTTGTTCTGCTTCTTTGATACTCATTTTCATTTGTTTGGAAAATAAGACATGAATTCCAAATATATTTCTGTTTAATTTCATATTCTTCCTAGCTTTTTCCTAATTTTCCTGGTGAGTTGAAACTATTAAATAAAATAAAGGCATTGTCATGCTAAAATACACATATCTTTGTTGCTAAAAAGAGGGATTAGAAAATAGGCATTTGGTTGATACGGAGATGGTGGGTACCAATACATCTAGTTTCCTTTGAAAACTAATCCTCAGTGTTATAATAGCATAACATAATGTTATTTGGAGTTGTGATGAGGCATTTTTCTTCTGCTAAGCAAGTGCAGTCACCATCACTCTTGCCAAATCATCTTAGTACACAAAAATTGAAATACCATGTTATCTGCACACACATTTGCTTTGTGCAGGGGACGTACTTGTCACCTGTCAAGCTTGGCATCTACAGAGTGGAGGCAGTGAAATGTGGGCTTGCCACAACTCTCCATCGAGTTTCTTGAAAACCTGATTCAGTATTACCCAAGAGCCTATGAAACATGAGCAGTAAGAAAGATCACTAATAATGAAGTCCTGGCAAGCAGCCAATCTTCCTGCAATGAAGCCCTGCTCACTTTAATGCAGTTCCACTGGGCTGGATACATGCGGAGGATGAATGACAGCAGGATGCTGAAACAGCTGCTAGGTGATCAGCTGAAGTGGCCCAAATGAGTGTGGGCAGGGAAGGAGGAGTGTAGATGTTAGAACATTTGCTAAAGGACTGCAAAACAACACCTAGAGCATCATGGTACTACCTAATTGTAGACTGGTACAGCACAAAAGCATCAGAGAATCCATCTTGGCCTATAATTTTCAGACAAAATGAATTTTGGTCAAATAATACTAGAAAGCTAAAAACAAAAACACCCCTCCAAAATTATTTCCTAGAATGCCATGTTGACTCTTATTTTAATATGAAAGCTCATAAACAGTCAACAGATATCTACAGGTTTTCAGTTTTCATCTATAAAATCAGCAGGTTCTACATTTCCAGCTTCCAGAATATGTTCCTTTAGCTTCATTTTTAGATCCCATAAATCAGCATGAGAAAAGGTATGACATGAGCTAAGGCAAGGTAATAAAAAAATAAAATAGCAACTAAGATGTACAAAACCTGCACTATTTTCCTAACAATTAAGTCCTCTCCTGGTGGGCTTTGCATATTTTTGGAGGCTCAATTAGTCCTAGTTGGAACCACGCATGGATATGTTTGTCTGAAAGAGCCAACACCATGTTGGTAGAAAAATATGAGGAAGAATGTTTACCATTTAGAGAAAATATCCTCTATCTGAATGCTTATTTATGTAAAGGCAGTTTTCTTCAAATATAATAGGTCACAACACTATTGAATGGTTGAATGACCCATGCTGGACTCCCTGTTTGAAGCTTACTACTTGATTTTGCCTTGTATATTAATGTACAGTTTGCATCTGCAATTGGATTTGACTCGGTACGTATATTTTGGTTTTGTCCCTAAATTCAAATATTTTAGTTAAATCCTAAGCTCTGTAACCAACATTCTTTCATTTCTTCACATTTTTGTTGCACATCTGTGCACTCAACACACTGCAAGATACTGAGGATACAACAATAAATAAGACATGTATAATTTCTAAACTCCTAGAATTTGAATATTTATTGTTTAAAGCTTACTTTACTTGGCTTTGTTTAAGGACACCAAGTCACACATTTCAGAACATCTACTCAAAAAGGCACATGACTTTACTAGAGAGGAATAAATCACATGAAAACAAAACAAAGAAAGGCAATAGTTATAATTATTTAATGAGTCTTTCAGAGCAGGCAAACTTTTCTACAAAGGGCCAGAGAGTCAATACTTTACACCTCGTGGGCCAAATAGTCTCTGTTGCATCTACTCACCTCTGCCCTGTAGAACAAAAGTAGTCGGAAACAATAAGTAAACTAATGGATGTGACTTTATTTCAAATGAAAGTTTACTGACAAAACAGGTGGTGGGCTCTATGAAGCCCATAGCTGGTTGACCCCCTGTTTCAGAAAATAATTTCCATAGTTGCTGGGGAAGAGAAGGAAATGATAGCCTAAGATCACAGAGAAGATACACTGGATCTCTAAGACAGGAAGAAAAAGTGGTTCACACCATTTTACAGAATTTCAGCAAAATAAGTAGAATATACCACACAACTTATTTTTTATAGTACATGAATTTATTCATCTAAACTCAAACTTTGCTACCCACATTAGGTTTAACTCCATTTTTTCTGGCCCAACTCTTTCTACATACCTTATTCTTTCCATTGGTTTTGAGCTTGATCCCTAGAGAAGACTTATTCTCTGAATACTAGGTACTTTTTTGACAATCACAAACTGATTGTTTCAAGGTTCAGGTCTCAGTTTTGTATCAGCAGGCAAACACTGATTCCTGTACTTGATACTGGGTGAATATAAGATGAAAAAGAATGATCTATGAGATAAGTGTACATAAGAGTAGCAGGAAATGAGCTGTAATGGGAAGAATAAAAACTAGGAAATATTCTCAGAGATTGAAAGAGGAGTCATGATAAAAAGTACATACAGTCATGCATTGCTTCATAACAGAATTGTGTTCCTTAGGCAATTTTGTCCTTGTGTGAACAACATACAGTGTACTTACACAAACTTGGATGGTATAGCTTACTGCACACCTAGGTATATGATATAGGCTATTGTTCCTAGGCTACAAATCCGTATAGCATATTGCTATACTGAATACCATAGGCAACTGTAACACTGTAGAAAGTATTTCTGTATCTAAACACCTCGAAGTATAGAAAATGTACAGTAAAAATGTGGTATAAAATATAAAAAATGGTATACCTGCATAGAGTACTTACCATAAAAGGAGCTTGCAGGACAGGAAGTTGCTCTGAATGAGTCTCTGAGTGAATGGTGAGTGTATGTGAAGGCCTAGGATGTTACAGAATGCTGTAGACTTTATAAACACTGTACATTTAGGCTCCACTAATTTATCATTTTTTCCTTTCTTCAGTAATAAATTAACCTTAGCTAACAACTACTTCCTTTATAAAATTTTTAATTTTTTAAGGTTTTTACTCTTTTTATAACACTTTGATTAAAATACCAGCACCTTGTACAGCTGTACAAAAATGTTTTCTTTTATATATCCTCACTCTTTAAGCTTTTTTCTATTTTTAAATTAAAAGTTTTTAAAATTTTTAAACAAATGTGTTAAAAACTAATAAAAATGAAACACATTAGCCTAGGACTACAGGGTCAGGATCAATATCACTGTCTTCAACCTTCACATCTTGTATCACTGGAAGGTCTTTGGGGCAATAACACACATGGAAATATAATCTCCTATGACAAGAATGCCATCTCCCAGATACCTCCTAAAGAACCTGCCTGAGGCTGCTTTCCAGTTAGATATATATATATATATATATATATACACACACACACACTATGCATACACACACACACTATACATATACATACCCTAAGCATCACCAAGTAAAACATGGTTAAAAGCCTCCAGGAGCAGGGTTCTGACTTTGTATTTATATGGAATTTTATTTTTAATAATTAGCAATTTGCCCCTCATATCTTAACTATTCCTACAGCTACACATTTTCATAGCATTCTTTATTTCTCCCTTTGGTTCTGCTCTGTTAATGACAAATGGAGGATTAAGACATAAAACAATTTAATTTTCTGTCTAAACAGAATTAGAGGACTAAGCATAGTTCCTTAGGTTTCAATAAGAATGATAGGTCTTTAGATAGAGATGTGTTAAATGACTAGTTAAGAAGAATATATTTATCAAGGACTGAATATGCACACCAGCCTTCTTTTCTAGGTAGTCACTTGGCCAGAAAAATAATGGTTTTCTCTTGCTTGATAGAAATATGGCTATACCCCTAGCAGATTCACGCTGTTTAACTCTACATAGCCACTATCTGTGAAAGACTGGTCTCCAGAATGTTAACGCACATTTACAATGTTTGCAGAAGCTTGCAATGCAGGAGTGAATCTTTCAAAAGACTTACTGCCGCAATCACCACCCAACCTATTTAATAAAATGGAGCAGTGGAGTTGTTTCAAAAGTCACATTTGTTCTTCATGTTAGAGAAAAACAGTGCATTTCTAAAAGCGGATGGCTTGAATGGAGAAAGTAATTGCCTGGTTCATTCACATAAAAAACTATTATAACATACTTAAGCGGGCAGATGTTTATCGATCACCTTAATTTCAACTTGTAACACTTAGAAAGGAGATCACAAAGTAGATATTTTCAGATATTTTGAACATAGGCATCTTCAAAACTCATAGTGGGACATACTCTTTTGTCACTGAGTATATCACAGTCACAATTTAACCCTGGTCAATGCAGCAAAACTTTGCATCTGCATTTTCTTGAGGTGGCTTTTCTTGCTTTTCATATCTTACAAATTGCATAAAAACAAATAAAACTGAAAAAGAAATAGAAAACTAGAACTGTGGGTTACATTGCTTTGAGGCACATGGATGCTAAACTCTGGGACTCTCATGGAGTGATGATAAGCCCCTTGACAGAGACTTTGATATTGGGGCCAGCCCTTCAACGGTGCAGTTTTCATGTGGCAGACTTTCTAACAGATGTTGCTGCTGAGAGAGGGAAGCCAATTCCAGCCCTTTCCCTCAAAATTTCTAGACCAACTTTCTCAACCGCAGTCACTTGGGATGCCAAGATGAAGCTGCTAGCAAGTGTGACAGCTTTTCTTTCATTCTGAATATTCTATAATTGGAAATGCAATGAATACAACAAACCAGGATAGGGTGATAAAAACAATATTGTCACTGAGTCTGGAAAAGGGTGGCTTTTAGAGAGGGCATCAGGAAAGATCATTTGAAGATGTGACAGTAGAGTTGTGGAAGATATCCAAGAGCAAACGTTGCTGACAGCTTGTGTGAAGGTCCTGAGTCGGCAAATGCTTTGTTTCTGGAGTATAATGAAAGAAAGGGCAGGAGTCATGAGGTGCAAGCCTGATCTCTCAGGGCCTTGAAACTATTATAATAAGTTAATCAGGAAATCCTGGCCAGGTGCATTGGCTCATACCTGTAATCCCAGCACTTTGGGAGACCAAGGCAGGGGGATCAAGAGGTTAAGAGATAGAGGCCAACATGACCAACATAGTGAAACCCTGTTTCTCCTAAAAATACAAAAATTAGTTTAGTGTGGTGGTGCATGCCTGTAGTCCCAGCTTCTTGGGAGGCTGAGGCAAGAGAATCTCTTGAACCTGGGAGTCAGAGATTGCAGTGAGCTAAGATCACACCACTACACACCAG
>NW_016107743.1:264930-376719 GCF_001604975.1 Cebus imitator
AGAAAGAAAGAAAGAAAGAAAGAAAGAAAGAAAGAAAGAAAGAAAGAAATCTTCCAGCAAAAGGAAATAAATATAAAATCTGTTCCTTACACCTATCATTCTATTAGACTATTTTCTGGAAAAGTCAATTTTGTTTTTTCCTGAGAGATGCTTTTCTACTCACAAATCTATCCATTTGAAAAATGAGAGTCTCATATTTGAATCCAAGGCTTCAAAATTCTACCTCTCTTCTCTTCCTTATGCTAGAATGTAGTTTCTCCACAACATGTGCTTATCAGCTATTCATATATCTTCTTTAGTGAAATGCTTATGCTATTGATTTGCCTATTTTCAAATTATGTTGTTTTTCTCTGTTTTAGATTATGAGAATTCTTTACACATCCTGGATTAACATGATTGGATATTATGTTTCACAAATATTTTCTCCCGGTCAATGTCTTATCTTTTTCTTTCCATAAAGGTCTGAAGCCAAAAAGTTATTTTTTATTTAATTATTTATTTTAGATGGTATTTTTGCTCCCATTGCCCAAGCTGGAGTCCAATGGCACAATCTTGGCTCACTGCAACCTTCACTTCTCAGGTTCAAGTGATTCTCCTGCTTCAGCCTCCTGAGTAGCTGGACTATAGGCAGCTGCAACCATGCCTGGCTAATTTTTTGTATTTAGTAGAGACATGGTTTCACCATGTTGATCAAGCTGGTCTCAAACTCCCTGATCTCAGGTGTTTCACCTGCCCGGGTCTCCCAAAGTGCTGAGATTACAGCATGAGCCACCGTGCACAGTCAAAAACTTTTTTTTTTAATTTAATTTAATTTAATTTTATATTTTATTTTATTTTACTTTAAGTTCTTTAAGTCATGTATGTGAAAAGTTATTTTTAATGAAATCCAATCTATATCTTTTTTCTTTTATGTTACTGTTATTATGTTACTGTTGTTATATCCAAAAACTTGTGGTCTAAATTACTTTCGCAAAAATTTTCTCCTATATTTTATTCTAAAATTTTATATTTTAACTTTTGCAATTAATATATCTCTTTTAAGTTAATTTTTTTTGTCTTATGCTATAAGTAAAGTATCTAAGTTAGTAATTTTTTGGGGTTATCTAATTTTCCGAGAATCATTTGTTGAAAAGACTACCTTTTCCCCACATTCAATTGCCTTAGCGCCTTTATTAAAAGTCAATGAAACGTAAATGCTAAGGTTTTATTTCTGAATTTTCAATTTTATTCTATTTATCTATGGCTCTTTTCTTACACCAGTATCATAGTGTCATGATTATTGTAAACGTATAGTAAGCTTTGTCATTGTTCTTTTTCAAAATTCTTTTGATTATTGTAAGCCTTTTTTATTCTCAATGAAATATTAAGACAAGCTGGTCAATATTTACAAAACCATCAGCTGAGATTTTAACAGGAATTGTGTTGAACCAATTGATAAAACTATAAAGAATAGCTTTCTTAACAATGTTGAGCTTAGTGGTGCATAAACATAGAATGCCTCTCTATTTATTTCAGATCTCTTAAAACTTTTTTCAGCAACGTTTTGTTGTTTTCAGAAAACAGGTCTTGAACTTCTTGTGAAAAATGTAATCTCAAGTATTTTATTCTGTTTGACGCAATTATGAATGAAATTGTTTTTCTTAATTTCATTTTCAGATGTGCTTGGTGAGCATATGGAGGGTGTGCTCATCTCCTCATGCTGCCATCCCAGAAGTCATGCAGCTTTTAAACAGGAATGTTTTCTAAATCATGGGAAGCAGTGGAAAAAGTGTAGGGTTTTTTGTTAAGTATCTCAGGGTACATTTGGAAAGATACACTAAAACTAGATTTTAAAATAAATAGCATTTATATTTTGAATTACACTTGAAAAAAAAATACCTGAACATTGGTAAAGAGAAAGTAGAGCTAAAAGGAAGAAGAATGAGAAATGGAGATCTCTGCAAAACTGAAAAACTGTCCTGGGACGATCTGAGATGGATCTAAACAAAAACAGTAGTGGGGTCAAGTATGTTTAACAGGCAAGCCTTGGTTGAATAGCTACCCTAACTCTAGTGAACCAAAAAAATGATAAGCTATTCAGAGTCTATCATCTATCTGACACCCAGGGGGATTGTGTAGAGGGCTCAACAAGCGATAAATTTGCAATAAAAAAATTGGCAGGAGAAAACAAAGTTTATTTATATTGAACAGTGTTTTTATCAAATAATGGCTTATATTTTTTCATGTTTAGTTTTATAGTGTTTCTTACACTTTAATATGCATAAATTTGCAAATGCTTGGCTTATAGCTTTACAATGAAGCAATAATTAATAAACAAAAAGACACTTATTCATTGATTGTGGCTGAACATTTTTCAACTTACAGAAAGTCATGGTAAATATTAAATGAGGTAGTATCTAGTACAGTAAAAAAAAATGGCAAAAATGTTACTAAATAAATGCTGTTTTTATATTTTCTTTCCCTTACTGTCCATACTCAGTATTTATTGAAAGTTAAATTATGTTTGACATTCAGAAAACATGCCTCCTCTAAAGGTTTTTTCTAATACTATGAAGTCTAAATTAAGATTAAAAATACCGATGGAAATTTCATGAGCATATTCCACAAGAAGGACAAGAAAATGAGCCTGCAATTAGATAAAACTGCATCCTTTCAAAGAATTGTATTATTAAATATTCAAGATTATGTGCATTAGCGAGGACATAAACTCATGGGCATACCTTTTTGCAAGGTTACTGACAGTAACTAACCATTAGAGAAACATTAAATGAAACATTGAAAGGGGAGGACAATTCAAGAAATGGACCAATTTGAGCAACTTGAAGGCAGTGCTTTAGATGGCACATTTAGGGAACAAAAGACAAAAGAGAGTCAGAAAAAAAAATCGTTTATAGGCAAAGTGCCCACTGCCCGTTGATTGAGAGGTCACACTTTAAATCATTTTGACAGCTGAAAAGGGAGAAGAGTTTTCCCAGAAGGTAGTTTTTAAATTTTTTTTAAAAAATAACTTCATATAAAGAAAAGGACACTGAAACTGACCCAAAAATGACTAAAAGATTTAGTTGCAGAGGATATGACCAGTGTAGGACTAAAGCCAGATAAAGAACATTTAAAAATTGGATGCAGAATAGATGAAGGGAACACTCACTAAACTGCCATTTTCTGGCTCCTTTGGAAACTATTTCTCCCTCTAGCAATATTCTACCCTTCCATTCAGTTTAAGGATAATTTTATTTTTTCTAGCATGATCTGGGTTTATGACAATTTCCATTTTTTCTTAGCAGAAGCAGTTATTAGATGTATTGCTTATGACTAATCTCTCAAGACTTAGACTGTAGAAACAATAGCAACACTTCATTCCTCATTTCATAAATCCTATGTAAATATCATCTACCAAATTTCTATATATTCTATAAAATATATTAAAGGTGAATCAATAAAATGAAGCATGATTTTCTTTTCATCTCACAATATTGTGTTCAAACAGAGTTGGCATTCATGTTATAGTTTAGGATAACACATCCTTGCTTTCATTTTGAAATGTTCAGTGGTCCTGCCACTTGGGCTCATGCTGTATTTGTACATACAGAGAAACAGAAAAATGAAAAACTTGTCTGTATGATTTCAGCAAATAGCCAATCTTTATCTGAATTATATATATATTTTTTTATCTGAATTATATTAATGTCGGTAAGCATGACTCGATCACGTACTCTGGTTTAGAGTGAAGCCTATCTGAACATGAATTCACAGTATGCCCCTTAACCTCACTAAGGTACTATTATTTTTCTTTATAAATTAGGATAATAACAAAAATTAATATAATTAAGTAATTCTGTGAAGATTAAATAAGACAGTGTTTTTTTTTAAAAAAAAAGAAAGCCCTTAGCACAGGTGCCAGAAATTGTAATCATCACAAAGACCAAAGGAACACAACAGAGAACCCAGAAATAAGTCCGCATACCTAAAACTAACTGATCTTTGACAAACTTGACAAAACCAAGCAATGGGAATAGGATTCCCTATTCAATAAATGGTGCTGGGATAACTGTCTAGCCATATACAGAAGATTGAAACTGGACCTCTTCCTTAACTCCATATACAAAAATTAACTCAAGATGGATTAAGAGACTTATATGTAAAACCCAAAACTATAAAAACCCTGAAAGACAACTTAGGCAATGCCATTCAGGACATAGGCACAAGCAAAGATTTTATGATGAAGATACCAAAAGCAATTGCAAAGACAAGTAAAAATTGGCAAATGTGACCCCAGAATGCCTTTAGTTCACATCTTGTATCTGTTTTTGTTGTTGCTTTGCTATCATAGTTGTGTTTCTCTATATCAGAAGCATGACTGTAATTGACTCCAGATTTAATACCATGCAGATTCCTGACTAAAGGGAACAGGGGCCTGGTGTCTCTCATCTCTAGTTTGTATAAAAGAGTGGGGGAAATTGGTTGACCCAGCTTCAGTGAGGTTCTCATCCTTTGGTATCAATCACTCTTGGAGGTTCAGAAAAGGATAGAGTGTTGACTAGCCTAGCCTATGAGACGTGACCATTCTGTGTCCATGAGGATGGTATCTGTAACATGAAAAGTGCAAGAAGTATTTGTAGGCACCAGGAAAGATGGCTACCATAGCATGTAACCAAAACTCCTTAGTTATAGATGGGATCTTAGGGTTCTGAGACAATCAGTAGTTTTAAACCTTCAGAGTTGTAATGAGAATTCACATTCATGTCTCTTTAACTGCAGCATGCATGGTCTGTCCACTGTGCCATCCTGCTATTTTAATTTTATGGATAATGTTTATATGATGAATCCTGGCTATTGTTATTGAATATCAGACCAGATAATTTATACTGGGTCTCAAAATATAAGTGTTTGGTAATCTTACTTCTCTTCATAATTGGCAACACTTTACATAGTGCTACAAAGAATTTCCTGAAGCTCCATCAAAGCAACACTGAATTGATAGGTTTTCCTAATTAGATTTTACTGATTCAGGAAACAGCCCAATAACTATTTTTTATTTATTTCATCAATTTTTAATTGCAGAGTGCTTAGCAATCCCTCTCATTAATATTGTCTCCCAAAAATCTGGGAGACGTGTTTGCATTTTCTTTTATATTTTTCATAAGAGCCCACCGAGTCCATGAAAGGGTGTACACATATACAACATGGCTTAGTCATGGTGTTTGGCTTCCTTGGTATTCTTAGCCATGATTAAATAATAAGTAAATGTTATTTTATGAGATATTTTGGAGATTCAGAAAATATCCACATGTATACAAAGGAACTTATTTTATTCAATGCATTGTAAGACTCAAGGCTTATAATACTGAAGCATCTGGAAATATTCACATATACCTGCTTTACCTGTTTTTTGACACCTAAAGTTATTGATCTAATCCGTTTTCTTCCTTAGATTTAACATATCTGATTTTCATATGAAGCCCCCTAAAATATGTTCTTTGCCTGTGTGCCTCTTGTGATATTACAACAAATGAACACAGTAATACATAGTCTACTATGCTTTGTGGCATGATCAATAATATAAATAGATACAATTTTCTCTTTGAGATATTAGCGGTTACAGTTTATTAAGCTACTTATAAGCTAAGATTAACTTTTCCTTTATTTACATGAATTTTCCTTCTGTGTGTACCGTAATGTTGTTTATTGTGCTACTGTATAAATTAGTGAACAAACATTCCTTTCTTTTTATGAATATTTTTATTATACAGACTAGTGTGATTATCACTCTTTGACCTAATTGCATGCCTGCCTTAAAAATAAATTTATCCTATTTTCCAAGTAGATAAAAAGTTCAAATTTTTCGTTATGCAAAAAGTCATATTTTTTCAAGGAATTCAAAAGTTAATGTTATCATAATCCTAAATAGATGAAGCAATGGTGAAGAAAACTGTAGAGCAAATATGAAATTTAATAACGGCTTTCCAACAGCTTGCCTTTCAAATTGTTAGGAATTCATTAAACAATGGTTGAGCAGCACTGACAATTAAATTACTCTCATATGAGGTATCTAGCCATATAATGAATATTGCATACTACATAGCTCACATTTCTAAAGGGATGTGGACAACAAATTGGATTTCAGACAATTAACATGAGGCTTGAATTCAGTCTCCAGACACATTACACTCTGTTTCCAAGTAAAAATAATTGGGATGTAACTGTATAAAGAGGGTTAACATTAAAAATGTTAAAGAAAAAAAAAGTATAGAGTTTGTGGCTGCATTATTCTACAGTTTACCACACTATGGAATAGTTGAGAGGCACGAAGTAGTATTAGTGACTAACCTTACAGAGTTGTAAACATTTTGCACAAATTACACCTTTTAAAGCACACATGATATATAAGTAGCTTCTTTTCATTTTCCTACATATGTTTATGCAACGGCTAAAAGTCAAGCTGCTAGTGTCACAGCTAGGATTGACACTTATAGTGTTTGGATGTATAACCGCTGCACCATAGATTTTGTGAGACATTCAGAGGAGTATCATCCACATTTTTACTACTAAGACATTTTTTAATATTTATGTTTACTGTTCATTGTTCTCCTCAAAAATATAGAACGCTTTCTATTAAGAATACTTGTAAAAAAACAGAAAAGGAATACTTACAACGAATCCTTCATTTAGAGCTATTGCATTCACTCAGTGGGTGGAGACAGCAGGAAGTTGGGAAAAGTAAACAGGTAAGTGTAGGGGGGCAGTCTTGACCATGGGGCAGAAGTTACGAAGAACCAATTTGGTGTGTCTTGTAAATATCATGTTCTAACAAATTGTGCCACTGGAGCTACAAATTTGGTGACTGCACTTTTTTGTAGTGTGCTTCAGTTAACGTTTTTAAAAGTAAACGTTTTAACACTTTAGAATAGTTTTTATTTACAGAAAAATTGTGAAGATAGTACAGAGGGTTTCTGTGTTACCCCACATCCTGTTTTCCCTGTTATTAGCATTTGACATTGGTATGGTATATTTTTCACAATTTTGATGGACAAATATTGACACATTATCAATAGTTAGAGACACACAAACATTTGATATTGAGAACTCCTTCCATTGGCTTTTATGCTTTTTTGACATAGTTTCAGCATTGTGGTTTTGCTTTTAGTACATCAAAATGCTACAGACTCATTTTGTATATTTCCTGTCCAATCAGTTAACTTTCAATATTGGTGGACTTTATATTGTAGACCTTAATTTTTAAAATATAATTTATTTAATATGTAAACTGAATATTTTTAAAATGTATGATTATTAACTAAAGTTCAATCTTTATCCAGATTTCTTTAATAATGCCCTTTGTCTGCCTTATGCTATCAGCTAAGACACAACATTACCTTTAGTTATCATTGTGGCTGAAGGCTCCTCTTGGCTATGATAGTTTCTCCAACTTTCCTTGTTATTGATGTTCCTGACAATTTACAGAGTAATGGTCAGGTCTTATAAAAATTTCCTCAATTTGGATTTGTCTTATGAGTGAATTAAGTGAGCTCTCACTCTATGAGTTCACATGAGATTTGGTTGTTTTAAAAAAACTGGAACTTCCACTCTCTCTTGCTTCCTGTCTCTTCATGTGACATGCCTGTTCGTCTTTTGTTTTCTACCATAACCAAAAGCTTCCTGAGGCCCTGACTGGAGGAATTTATTAATCCAAGTTTTGGATTTCAGCTCATGTTTTTTATGTAGTGCAAAGACATAGGAAGTTTTAAATAAGTGAATGACTTGAAAAAGATTTGCATTTTTAAAATATCTAGAAGGATGCTCTACAGCTTGAAAGGGCTGACAATAACGAAAGCATCAGACCCTTTGCCTTAATCTATTCATTCATGTAGTTAGTCTAGTCTAGACAAAAGTCCCTCACAGAGCTTTCATTTTACTATAAAAGGAGACAGATACTGAACATGTAAGCATAACATATACCTCTTTAGGTGGCAGTAAATGGAAGATAGGGGGATACAAAGTATAGGGTCAGGGTGGTAAGGAAAGGCCCTGCTGATAAAGTGACATTTCAGTAGAAAATGGAAGAATGTGAGAATGAAAAAATAGTTGCATTTTGTGTGTTGGGGTGCTTCTGAACAGGTTGGTTTTAAATTTTATTTCTTTTTATTTTTAGGCTAAGAAGTACTGGAATATACGGTACTTGAAAGAAACCACCATGTTTGCATAGCAGTGAGTCATAAATATTCCCTTTCTTTTTATTTTCTGGAATTCTCTGCCCTTTTAATTTCTGGCTTTTAAGGGAAGCTGTTCTCCAAGAGCACCCTTCACCTTCGTCCCATGTCTTCTTCCCAGTCTAATTCATCAGACTTCAGTTCTCATTTTGAATATCATTTTTTGTAGAAAGTCTTTCTAGACTTTTAGACAATGTTATTTGCTTGGTCTATCCACTTGCTTCAGACCTTGTACTTCTCTTTCATGACCCTCATTACAGTTTATTGTAATGACTTTTTTACCTTCTCTGCTGTAATAGCTGTGATGCAAAGAATTGAATAAATAAATGACAAAAGAGCTTCTTTATGAATCGAAAGAAAAGCCTTCCTGTAACTTACAGCATTTAAAAAATGTTTACTTGGAGTAATATATTCTGTAGGTACCCTTCATGCTACTTTGAATTAATTTGTTCAATGGTCATTCAGCAATTACTTATTGATTGTCTGCAATGTACCTGGCACCATGACCAATGCTGTGTTTTTAATGGTGCATAAGATTAATATGGCTTCTTTGCTTATACAGATTCTTAGAATTTAGTAAGAAAAGGTAAATATTCTTAACAGCTACTGATAATATGCTTACATTTGACAGAAAAACCATTAAGTGTTTTGATTCAGCAAACCAGCGTGAAGGCTTACTCTCATGACAAGAACTGAGGCTGAAATAACCTAGATGGATGAGACTCTGCTCCTGCCCTAAAGGACTCAGAATCTATCAGAAGATATTGACTGCAGAACTTGAATGAATGAACTATAGCCTGATTGTGTGACCTGAGTCTGTGGGAGCACAAAAAAAAAAGCAATGTTGTCTATCTGAGGCTTTAGAATAATTCACAAGGAAAGATATTTTTTATCTAGTCTTTGAGCCCAGAACTAATTTGCTAACTAAGATCTCCCCCAGGACATTCTAGTGACAGATAGCATGAGTCAAGGCTGGAAGGTAGACAATTTCAGTGACTTTTTAGAATTATTAACCAGCCTTAATAACCATTAAATATTTATTTAGGGGAACAACATCATATTATCAAAAATGTGACAATGCTAAGATATAGTGAGAGTTGCTATGGAAATGACACCCTTATAATTGGGATTGCTGGTGAAGCTATTTCTCTATTTTAGCCTTTTTATAAAAGGTATGAGTTACAATTTTCAATATACAACTCAAAGATATAATTACCTCTTCTGCAAATTATTAAATACATGTAATTCTGCATTTTTTAAATGTCCTTAGAAAGCAACTACTCTATTATATTCTTTCATTAATTGCCATAAATTAATTTAACACAAAGCCAATTTACACACATCCTTCTTCTAGCATCAATAATAATTACATTTTTCCATTTCGTTTAGAATATTTAACTTTTCAGAGCCTACTTACCTATTAAAACAGGCAAGTGGAGTATATTTACTTTTGTGGCACAAAGTGCAAATTAATGCCAAATCGTGTTTATTTGTGCAATTTGCATTATTCCTTAGAATTCATAATCTTTTAGGCTCAAAAGACTCAAAATTAAAGGCTCAAAAGTACTTAAAATACTTTCCTTCTCATTTTCTAATTCTTTACATTCATTAAAAGGCTGTAGTAAAATGTCATGAACACATTATGTTATTTTAAAATATTTTTCTTATATAAAAATAAGAAAAATGTAGGATTTATCCCAACTATAAATGCTGGTTTAACATTCAAAAGCCAGTTAATGTAATCCATCATGTCAACAGGTTAAAAAAAATCACGATTGTATCAATAAACGCAAAAAATACATCTAACAAATCCCAACACTTACTCTTGATTAAAAGCTCTCGGTAAACTAGGAATGTAAATGAACTCAGTGTGGTAAAGAATATGTACAAAATTCCTACTGCTAACTTCATACATAATGGTGAGAAACATGAAGCATTCCAAGTAAAATTAAGAACAGGGATATGTTGTCCCCTAATGTCACTCCAAAAGCATCATTCTGGAAGTACTAATGCAATATGACAAGAAAAGAAAATAGCAAATACACAGATGGAGAAGGAAAATATAAAACTTTCCTCACAGATGACATGATTGTCTATGTAGAATTCTAAAAGAATTGACAAAAACTCATGAAACTAATAAGAAATTATAGCAAATTGCAGGACACAAGGTTAACATGCAAAAGTCAGTCACTTTCCTCAACAGCAATAAACAAGTACATTTTGAAACTGAAAACACAACACCACCTATATTAGCACATATGCAAAATAAAATTCTTAACTCTAACAAAAAGTTTATATAAGGAATGATACAACTTTGATACATAAACAAACAAAAAACTAAATAAATAGATTTTCCATGTTCATGGATAGAAAGACTCAATATCATCAAGATAGTAGTTCCTTCCAACTTGATCTATAAATTTAATACAATCTCAACTAAAACCCCAGTAAGGCATTTTTGGATATTCACAACCTAACTCTAAGGTTTATATGGAGAGGTAAGAGACTCAGAATATCAAACAAAATATTGAAGGAGAAGAACAAAGTTAGAGGACTGACACTACCCAATTCAAGATTTACTCTAAAGCTACAGAAATTAAGAGAGCATAATACCAGCAAAAGAAGAGACAAATAAATGAAAGGAACACAATGAAGAACCTAGAAATAGACTCACACAAATCTATTCAACTGATCTTTGACAAAGGAGCAAAGGCAATACAGTGAAACAAATGTGATCTGTTGAACAAATGCTGCTGGAACAAGTGGACATTTGTATGTCAAATAAGGCAAAACAAGGAATCTAGACACCACAGATCTTAGACTCTTCACAAAAGTTAACTCCAAACATATGAAAAACATGAAAGTATACAACTCTTTAAAAACAACATAGGAGAAAATCTTGGGTATGGTGTTGCCTTTTTAGATATAATACCATAAAACATAATCCATGAAAGAAAAAAATTGATGTTAGACTTTAATAAAATTAAAAATTACTTCTCTGTGAAAACAGTGACAAGAGAATGAAAAGACAATCTATAGTATGAAATAAAATATTTGAAAAAGACCCATCTGATAAAGGATTGTTACCCAAAATATAAGAAGCACACTTAAAACTCAACAATAAGTTAAAAAATAATCTAATTTTAAAATAAGCAAAAACCTTAACAGGTTCCTCTTCAAAGAAGATTACAGATGAAATATAAGTATATGAAAATCTATTTCTCATTATATGTCATCTGGGAAATGCCAATTAAAACTGTGAGAGATACCACTTCACATTTATTAGAATGTCCAAAATCTGGAACACTGACAATACCAAATGCTGACAATGATGTGCAGTAACAGGAATTCTCAATCATTTCTTTCAGATATGCAAAATGGTACAGACCCTTTGGAAGACAATTTGGTGGTTTATAAACAAAACTAAATATACCCTTATCATACAATCCAGCAATCAACTTCTTGATATTTACCCAAAGAAGTTGATTATTTATGTCCACACAAAAATCCACACACAGATGTTTATAGCAGCTTTATTCATAATTGCCAAAAGTTGGAAGCAACCACAATATTCTTCAGTAGATCAATGGATAGAAATCTTGTGATGCATCTGGATGATAGAATATTATTCAGCACAAAAGAAGTGGACCATGAAGCCATGAAAAGATGAAAAGGAACCCTAAATGCATATTATTAGGTGAAAGAAACCAGTCTGAAAAGGCCATATTATATATGATTCCAACTATATGGCATTTTATAAAAGGCAAAACTATGAAGATAGCAAAAAGATCAATGCTCACCAGGTATTAGGGAGAGGGAAGGATGAATAGGTAGAAAATAGAGGAGTTTTGGGGTAGTAAAAATAGTCTGCATGATACTATACGAATGGATGTATGTGATTATACATTTGTCTAAACCTATAGAATGTACAACACTAGAATGAACCCTAATGTAAACTATGAAGTTGGGTAACTATAATATGTCCACATATGATTCTCATTTACTGTGACAAAAATACCTCTCTGGGGAGGATTGTTGATGAGGGAAGGGGGTATGCATTTACAGGGGTAGGGGATACATAGAAAATCTCTGTACCTTCCTTTTAATTTTATTGTAAACCTAAAACTGCTCTCCAAAAAAGGGAAAATTTACTTCTTATGGAACCCAGTTCACAAATCATTAATAGTACATATCCTTATCAGTACTCAGTTAATTGCACTAGCTTGTCAGAGATGGAATCATATTGTCTGAGATGTAATCTTTGTTGTAGTATATCTCATATCTACAATATATGTCACATAATTTGACCTGATCAATATGGAAAATTTGAATGAGTCAAAGATATGAATTCCTTTTTCTGTTCAAACCTGCTGGATAATTAAGAACAGGATGCCGTACTATCTCTAACCATGTTGTCTTGACATAGTCTGTTTTATGGCTACAAGCATTCCGTGACGTAAGCTATTTAGTTCACACTCTGTTGCACAGTGAATATCTGAGAAATATAAATGCACGATAAACATTTATCAACTGAAACAAATAATGTTTACAACTGCTTTTGCTCACTTAAAAATAAACAAAATAATGAACATATTTCACCTCCAAGTATCCTATTATTTGTAACTATATTTTCATCATTCGTGACTCATTTTGTTGTCCTCTAATATTATTAAGTTGCCAGTGGGGAGTCTGAACTGAAATGTCTGCCAAGGAAGATAGGACTACATTTTAATGAAATCAGCAAAAGTGAGCCTCAGTGCATTTTTATCATAATTTAAGGCCTAGTTTAGGCATGATAAATGATCCTTGTCCCTGATCATTTCACTACCTGAGCAGTGATATGTCATTCATGTCTTTCCATTATACTTTTGGAACTGCCATAGGGTTAGCAAATGTGCAATAAATATATTTCTCAATTGATTATATATTTCAGAAAAATTCAATGTGTTACAAAAATAAGACCAGTAAATTTATATGCGGTTAAGAATACTACAGCAAAAACAACTTTATTGA
This sequence comes from Cebus imitator, assembly GCF_001604975.1. Lineage (NCBI taxonomy): Eukaryota > Metazoa > Chordata > Mammalia > Primates > Cebidae > Cebus > Cebus imitator. The sequence goes on from NW_016107743.1 coordinate 278,151, forward strand.
CCACACTTGGCTCCATCCCTCATGTTATGGTTCAGAAGCAATCAGATATGTTGAATGTTTACAGTTAAATATGAAACTAGAAAACACAGGTTTTTCACTAACATATTCATTCCACAAGCATTTATTGAGTGATTACAATGTTCCAGGCAGTGTACTAAATATTATTACTGAATTAAAAGACAAATTCTTCTCTGAGGGCCTTTGGAATTAATAGGAGTGACTGAATATTTAGTGATAATCGCAATGTTGATTAAATCAAAAGAGCTCCCAAGAAAAGTTACATGCAAGGTCCAACAGGGGCATAGGAGATGAAACTTGTCATTCTATTGGGATCAAGGAAAGGATTCAAGCAAAAAAAACATAGGTTGAGAGACAAGTAGGTGTAATCTAAAGGAATATATGAAAAAAATGTTGAAAGAACTAGGCTTTGATCAAGGTACAACTTGATTATTCAACTAAGGCATATGGATTTGAAAACAAAAGAGAATCATTAAAGTATTTTAAGCAGGGAAATAATACAATAAAGCAGTAACACATACTCTGTTCAGAAAAATAATTCTGGTGCAGTATGGAGGTTAGATTGGTGCAGGGAAAGGCTGAAAGCAGAACAACAATTCAGGTGTTTTTGTAGATACCTAGGCAAGAAATGATAAGGAGCTGGAAACATAAAAGAGGTAATTGATAGGGTAAATATTTAGGAGTCTGAATAAGACTAAAGGTGTAAAAAGTAGAGAATACGAAATAGGAAAAATTTGCTCCCAGACTGTTGAAAAAGTAAGTAAACAGTGAAGCTATTCTAGGCCAAATTACAGCCTTATGCTAACTTCATTGTACCAGCAATTTACTAACTGGGTGTTGATGTCCTTCCAGTGGGCCAGGGCAAAAGAGAAGCTTTGATATACATATGAGACTTACAAACAACCCATATATGTATGAAATACAATGTATACATTTTTTTTTTAAAGAGACTTCAAAGAATTTTGTAATTTGAAATAAGTGACTTAAAGCAATGGACCCTTTTACAGATTTAGAGCTATTTAATTTTCTCTGCCATTTGGGTTGTTAAGCAGAATATGCAATTAAATATGCAAGGTAAATATGCAAGGTAATTTATCTCAGTTGCGAAGAAATTTGGCTGGCTGGTATATTTGTTTTTAACACAATTTTCAGTTTTAGAGAAAGTCATATATCTGTTGTTTCTGTGTCCTAATGAGAAAAGTGTTAGTATAGGGTTGCCAGAAAAAAATACAGGACATCTAGCTAAGCAATAATTTTTCTGTACAAGTATGTCTAATATGAAATTCATAGTTAACACACACACTGTATTTTTATTTGTTATATCTGAGAACTCATTTGTTGTTAATGGCCATTCCTTATTTGCAGACTATGAAGGTTTTGTTATATTTTAAAATATCTGTTTTAATTTCAGCTACCGTTATTATGTTTTCATTTTAATGAATCACCTTTTAAAATCCCTTTAAAATTTATTATCTATTTTATAGTAGTAACTGGTATGTCATAGTTTTATAAACTTGAGTGTTTACATTAGCTTTCCAAATTACAGCCACTTTGTGCCCTCTGATTTTGCATAAATTGAGAAAATTGAATTTTCATTTAATTAATTTTTAACCTGTATTCTCACTTACAGGAATCTCTAAGGAGATTTACATGGCCCACACACTCAACCTTGATGGTCTGGCTCCTTGAAACTAATTTCTGCTCCACTTCTCTGATAAGCTACTCATGTGCTAAAGATAAAATTTAGTAAATCTAATAGTCGTAGTAGCAGTGCTCCACAACTGTAGTAGAAGAAAAAAAAATGTTCAGGATGCTAGTGTTCTTCCTTAACCATTTCATCCTAATAATAGACAAAATACTTCCTATTATTTTCATCTGAAACAAATTATGAACAAAAACCATTCTTATAATTTACAGCTGAGTATGTGTTATAGCTATAATTTTTACAGTGAGACTTACTATATAGTTTTAACTATAAGAAAATGGAAATCCAATAGTGAAAATAATGCTTAATGGTAGTATACATAAAGATTCCAGAAGATTATATATTGATTCAGATTAAGGTTCTTTTCCTTCATTGTCTTGAGAAGTGTACCACATATATAACATCAATAAATACAATATTACATTTCCTTAATTTTAAGATTTTGACTGTTTTTGGTACATCACAGGTATAAAAGTCACATACTTAAAAATATATGTAACTGTACCCACACGAAATACGCACACAAATTGTAAGACACGCCTTAGCCTAGAAATGCAAAAACCTGAAATGAAATGTACATTTTAGAATTTAGAACACGAAGTATCATTTACACAATCTATCCCAAGATAAATGATTTTCACTGAACTTATGAGTAAACAAAACAGATGCTGTGGTTATAATATGTATTAGGAAGGAAAGAATCCACTGTTTTCTGCTTAACTCTAGTGATCTAAAAAGTATTCTTTTTTCTCCTCTTTCCCACTTCCCCCACTTCCTCTAACCCCACTCAGGGATTGGTTGTTAATGTAAACAGTCCAATTCAAGAATGTTTATTGTTCTGTGATTCCTAGTGAATGTATCCCTATTTGGTATTATTTTTTCTGGATTTTTTTTCTATCATAACATAATAAGATACATATTTTGAGTTAGGAACACTTGGAGTCCTGTTGGCTCACTCTCTCTCTCTCTTGCTCTCTCTCTTTCTCTCTGTCTCTTTCTCTCTCTCTCTCTCAATCTCTCTCTCTCTCTATTATTGACTCAATGTAGTTAGAAGGGAAAATGGGCACAGAGCTTTTTATGAAGCATGTTCCATTCTATCTTTTTCTTCACAGAAATGCCTAAACATGCCAATGCAAGTAATAAAATTTAGGACAAGGAAAGGAAGGATAATGTTTCATTTATGCCAAAGACTCATAGAAATGCTCCAATTTAGCCTTTTATAATATTACTCTATATGACACACTTTTGTAGCTATTAATACTTAGTATTTTTATTCTAACACTGAGTATCCTATAGAAAGGGAGCTGTGATTTATGGAACAGGATTCAGGCGTCCATGCGTCTCTGACTTTATATCATCTAATAGTATGTAAATACTTAACTCAATGCTTAACAGTAATCAGAGCCTCTCATAATATCAAGTTCCTCTATCAGAATAATAATAATAATTATTATTATTACAATAGCCTCAGAAGCAGAAACAGAAAGTCAAAATAATAATAGGGTGTCGACAATATCTAAAATATGCTACTAGATTCTTTAAGGAATGCAGTAAAAACTAAAATACTCTTTCTATCTTAAGCTGGTAGTTGTGATGGAGACATAACATGCAAATATGAACTTAAATCTTTTCAACCTTAGCCAACTGAGGTACAAAAATAATTGGGCACTACAGTTAAAAATGTTATTTCAGAAAATTAAAGTGGCCAGTATGATCTGTGATGGACATGGAAAGATTCATGGAGAGTTTAAATAAAATGAAATATTTGATGAGGAAAGAAAAAGGTCAAACTTACAGGTGTGGACATAAGATAGCATAAAATTATTTGGAAGAAATTGAGTAGAATTATTGGCTTCTGTTGAAAGCATAAGAAATAAGAAATTTATATAGAGTCCTGAATCCATTAAAAGTGCTTAACATTGAATTCTGTAGGTTGAAGGACCAGACAACTAAGACATTGTGCCTGAAGCAGTAATTTGGTGACACTGGGGTGCTGTCATTATTTATCTGCTAGTATTATAAAAAGTGAATTAGAGTAACTCTACTAGGCATCAGTAAACTAGAAGCAAAGGGCCCATTGGAAAACTACTATAATTGTTCAATAATGCAATAGTAACTATGTTGTTCACAATAAAAATGTGAAGAAGCAAACAAAAGTGATAGCAAACTCTACGGAAGAATTAAATTGTGGCGATGGATTATTTATAGGGTATATAAAAGAAAGAAATATGACTGAGTTTTTGTGCAATTCATTAGCAGAGATGGGGGGTCAAAGTATAAAGTTTGATGGTAAGAAGTTAAAGACAAAAATAGTTTTAGATTGTATATGGGTTAACAGGGGCCATGGTAATGGAAAAGTAGGTGGTTTGAAATGTGAGATAATTGGAAACACATGGGAATTATGGATAAGCTGAATATGAGTTGAGAAATTATTTGTATAAAGTTGGGAAAAATTACATATATAAAAGTAAATTTGATTGATGTTCTCTATTCACTGACAGGAAAATTTTAACAAGATACTCCTGGGTGGAAAATTATCCTCTTTTAAAAATTTTACATCTATAGACTACTTCATCCAACTATAATGGAGTACACATTCTTTCAAAAGCAGATAGAATTTTCACCAACATAGAACACATTCTGGGTCATAAAACACATCTTAACAAAGTTAAAAGAATAGAAATCATACAATGTCTGTTCTCAGAACACAATGGAATTAAATTAGAAATCAATAACAAAATGATACCTGGAAAATTTCCGGATGCTGGGAAATTAAAGACCTTACTATTAAATAACAATGTAGTTCAAAAAAGAACATTCCATAGATCCCTTTTTTGTATGTTATTACATAGTGGTGCTCATGTAATCATGATCATTTTTATTTCTCTCTACGATTCTTTATTCCAAGAACTTTTGATACTCATAATTAGCAAAGTCAATTAAGTCAATTTAGCAAATGACTTAAGAATGTCTTTTTTTGGAGACAAACTGGCTTTAATTGAAAATGCATGACAGAAAATCTATCAATTTAGTAGTGTTCTTACACTGTGTCTATTAAAGGTAGCCTTTGTTCCCAGTAAAGTTATGTAAGACCAGTTGTTCTTTAGTCATTATAACATGATTTCCTTAATGAGACAGTTTTACTTTTACATCAAAATGAAATAAAAAATATTTCATTGTGCTCTTATTAGGTCCATTTAAATTATAAAGACCAGAATGCTTATTAATGACAAATGAAGAAAGCAGTGGCTAATATTCTCTTATCTGCCTGCCTGATTCTGAAAATAATTACACTTTTAATTTGGAGACTAGGCATATTTTTTAAATGTTAGCCATATTATATTTCTAGGTTGAACTGTACATTTATTTTCCATTGTGAATCCTAAGTAGCTACAGTTTGAATTAGACTTTTTTATCTTAAACATTTATGTTACTATCATTGATTTAAACATTATGAGTTTCAAGATGCCATCTTTACCAGTTAGTGATATTTATGGTATACACTTTTCCAAGTTTAATGATTACCATTGCAAAGGAGATGATTGCTATTAAGAAGTATTAATATGGCCTATTTTCTCACAATAAAATGCTATATCAACAAAGCTTAGCAGGGTGATGAGTATTCATGAAAATATTTTTAAGTCAAAAATTTTGTTTTATTGAATGACAAAAATACACTTCACATAAATAAAAACAATAGAAAACTTTATCTAAAACAAAAAAATTAAAAGCATTTTTATTTGGGTAAGGCACCATTTAGCTTAAAATGCCTTTCAATTCATACAGGATTTTCTATTTTTTTATGAACATATTGTTGTTAAATTATTTTCATTATTAAGTTTTAAAATAATTATTTCTAAGATCTATACAGATTCATTTATAAAGACGGCTCCATATGACAAGTCTGCAGTAAAACCAATCATAAAAGCCTTAATTTAGACATAGAATTGTGGTCTCTACCTTTACACTAATGTTGTAAAACTAATTTTATCTCAATAGATTTAGGAGTACAAGTAATTTTTTATTACATGGATTATATATTGGTACATTCGGGCTTTTAGTGTACCTGTCATTTGAATGGTGTACATTCTATCCAGTAAGTGGTTTTTCATCCCTCTCCACTGCACCCTTCCCATTTCTGAGTTTCCCTTGTCCATTATATCACTCTGTATGCTCCTGTATACTCATAGTGTAGGTCCCTCTAGTAAGTGAGAAAATAGCATTGGTTTTCCATTCCTGAGACACTTCACTTAGGATAATGGCCTTCAGAGTCACATCCAACTTCCTGCAAGAAACATTACTTTGTTGTTTTTAATAGCCAAGTAGTATTTTATGGTATATGTGCATATACCACATGGCTCATTCCATAGCTTTGTAATGGTGAATTGTGCTGTGGTAAAAATACAAATGCAGTTGTCTTTTGATATGACAACTTCTTTTGGGCATACATCCAGTAGTGGGGCTGTTGGATCAAATGGCAGATCTACTTTTAGTTCTTTGAAAAAAATCTCCATGCCATTTTCCATAGAGATTGTATTTATTTACATTTCTACCGACAGTATGTAAGCATTCCCTTTTTATGGCATCCATGCCAACATTTATTATTTTTTGACAGTTCATGCATAGTTAATTTGTCTGGGGTCAGGTGGTAAATAATTGTGGTGTTTTTTTTTTTTTTTTTTTTGAGACGGAGTTTCGCTCTTGTTACCCAGGCTGGAGTGCAATGGCGCGATCTCGGCTCACGGCAACCTCCGCCTCCTGGGTTCAGGCAATTCTCCTGCCTCAGCCTCCTGAGTAGCTGGGATTACAGGCACGCGCCACCATGCCCAGCTAATGTTTTGTATTTTTAGCAGAGACGGGGTTTCACCATGTTGACCAGGATGGTCTCGAACTCTTGACCTTGTGATCCACCCGCCTCGGACTCCCAAAGTGCTGGGATTACAGGCGTGAGCCACCGCGCCCGGCCATAATTGTGGTTTTAACTTGCATTTCCCTGATGATTAGTAATGAGAATTTTTTCATTTTCGTTGGCCATTTGTATATCTTCTTTTGGAAAATGGCTATTTATGTTTTTTGACCACTTTTGAACAGGATTAATTGGATTTTGTTGCTGATTTGTTTTAGTTATTTGTATATTTTCAATATTAGTTCTTTGTTGAATGCATAGTTTGCAAATATTTTCTCTCATTCTGTTGGTTTTCTATTTACTCTGTGATTTTTTTTTTCTTTTGGTGTACAGAAGCTTTTTAGTTTAATTGCATCTCAGTTGTCTATTTTTGTTTTGGTGTCATTTGCCTTTGAGGTCTTAGTTGTAAAATCTTTGCCTAGGCCGATGTCTAGAAGAGTTTTTCCTAGTTTTTTTTTTTTTTTTTTTTTTTTTTTTTTTTTTTTTTTTTTTTCTAGAAATTGTATGGTTTCAGGCTCTACATTTAAGTCTTTCATCAATCTTGAGTTAAATTTTTTATATTGTGAGAGATAGATAGGCATCCAGTTTCATTCTTCTGCAGGTAGCTATCTAATTTTCCTGGGATTTATTGAATAGGGTATCGTTTCCTCAGTGTATGTTTTTATCTGCTTTGTCAAAGACCAGCCAATTGCAGGTATTTGGCTTTATTTCTGGGTTCTCTATTCTGTTTCTTTGGTTTATGTGTCTACTGCAGCCTTGTACTATAATTTGAAGTTGAGCAACGTGATGCCTCCAGTTTTGTTCTTTTTCCTTAGGGTTACTTTGACTATTCAGGCTCTTATCTAGTTCCATATGAATTTTAGGAATTTTTTCTAATCCTGTGAAAAATGACATTGGTATTTTGATAGGAATTGTATTAAATCTGTAGATTGCTTTGGGCAGCATGGTCAATTTAGCAAAATAAATTATTCCATTCCATGAGTGTGGAATGTTTTTCCATTTGTTTGTGTCACCTATGATTTCTTTCACCAGCATTTTGTAGTTCCCCTTACAGAAATGTTTCACCTCCTTGGTTAAGTATATTCATAGGTATCTTATTTTTATTGTAGTTATTGTAAATTGTATTGATCTCTTCATTTGATTCTTATTTGATAAGAATAAAATCAGTAGTACTGATTTTGTAACCTGCAATTTTACTGAATTCATTTATTCAATCTAGGAGTCTTTTGGAGAAGTCTTTAGGGTTTTCTAGGTATAAGAGTATATTATCAGCAAACAGAGTTTGACTTCCTCTTTTCCAATTTGGATGCCCTTTCTTTCTTATGTTTGTCTTATTGCTCTGGCTAGAACTTATATTACTTGTTAATAGAAATGGTAAAAGTGAGCATCCTTTGGCTTTTTCCAGTTCTGAGGAGGGATGTTTTCAACTTTTCCCCATTCAGTACAATGTTGACTGTGTATTTGTGATATATGTCTTTTATTATTTTCAAGTATGTTCCTACTATGCCTAGGTTTTTTTGTTTTTTTAATTCACGAAGAGATGTTGGATTTTATTCAATACTTTTCCTGCATCTACTGAAATGATTATATAGGTTTTGTTTTTAATTCTGCTTATGTGGTGAATCACATTTATTGACTTGGATATGTTGAATCATCCTTGCATCCTTGCACCCTTGGTATTCACCTTGTGGTGAATTATCATTTTGATGTGCTGTTAGATTTGGTTTGCTTGTATTTTATTGAGGATATTTGCATCTATGTTCATCAGAGTTATTGGTCTGTAATTTTATTTTCTGTTGTTGTATCCTTTTCTGGCTTTGGTATCAGGGTAACATTTTGGCTTTATAGAATGAGTCAGAAGAGAATTTTATCCTTCTTGATTTTTGGAATAGTTTTAGTAGGATTGATATCAGGTCTCCTTTAATTATCTGGTAGAATTAACTGTGATTCCATCTGGTCCTTGGCTTTATTGTTGTTGTTGTTGGAAGATTTTTTTATTCCAATTCAATCTCACTATTCATTATCGATCTGCTCAGGATTTCCATTTCTTCTTGATTAAAACTTGGAGAGTTGTATGCCTCCAGGATTTTATTCATAACCTGATTTCTAGTTTGTGTTCATTGATGTGGTCATATTTAGTCTTGGATGAGCTTTTGTATTTCTGTGTTATCATTAGTAATGTACCTATTTTCACTTCTGATAGAGCTTATTTGAATCCCCTTTTTTCTTCTTCTGGGTTAATCTAGCCAGTGATCCATGAATTGTGTTTATCTTGTTAAATAATCAACTTTTTATTTCATTTATCATTTTATTGGTTTTTTTTTGTTTCACTTTAGTTCTGCTCTGAATTTTTCATTTCTTCTGCTAGCTTTGAATTTGGTTTGTTCTTGCTTCTCTAATTCCTTGAGGTATGATGTTAGATCATCAATTTGTGATCTTTCTGTTTTTTTGATGTAGACATTTAGTGCTGTTAACTTCCCTTTTAGTAATACTTCTGCTGTATCCCAGAAATTTTGATAGCTTGTGTTAGTCTTACTCATTTTAAAAAGTTATTTTTATCTTGATTTCATTATTCACCCAAAGATCATTCAGGAACAGGTTGTTTAATTTTCATATATTTGCATTGAGTCTTAAGAGTTCCTTTTGGAATGGATTTGTAGTTTTATTCCACTGTGGTCTGAAAAGGTACTTAATATGGTTTTCATTTTTTGTAGTTTGTTGAGACCTATTTACAGAGATCTTATTTCTGAACTCTCTGTTCTGTTCCATTGGTTTATCATATGGTTTATTTTGAAAAATGTTCCATTTGATGATAAAAAATAATGTGTATTCTGAAGTTTTCAGGTAGAATGTTCAGTAAATGTCTGTTAGGTCTATTTTTTCCAGAGTCCAGTTTACGTCCAGTGTTTCTATGTTGGCTTTCTGTATTGATGATCTATCTAGTGCTGTCAATGGAGTGTTGAAGTCCCTTACGTTGTTTTGTTTGTTTGTTTTTAATATTACTATAAGTTCTGGGATACATGTGCTGAACATGTATGTTTGTTGCACAGGTATACACGTGCCATGGTGGTTTGCTTCACCTATTGACCCATCCTCTAGATTCCCTCCCCTTGCCCTCGCCTCCCAACAGGCCCAGGTGTGTGTTTTTCCTTTCCCTGTGACCATGTGGTCTCACTTCTCAGCTCCTACTGAGTGAGAACATGTAGTGTATGGTTTTCTATTCCTGTGTTAGTTTGCTAAGAATGATGACTTTCAGCTCCATTCATGTCCCTGCAAGGGACATGATCTCATTCCTTTCTGTGGCTGCATAATATTCCATGGTGCATATGTACCACATTTTCTTTATCCAGTCTATCATTGATGAGCATTTGGGTTGGTTCCATGTCTTTGCTATTATAAATAGTGCTGCAATAAACATACTTGTGTATGGGTCTTTATATTAGGATGATTTATATTCCTTTAGGTATATACCCAGTAATGGGATTGCTGGGTCAAATGGTATTTTTGGCTCTTGATCCTTGAGGAATTGCCACACTGTCTTCCACAATGGTTGAACTAATTTACATTCCCACCAACACTGTAAAATTGTGAATGGAATTGTGTTTGGAATTGTGGCAATTGTGAATGGAATTGTATTCCTGATTTGGCTCTCAGCTTGTATGTTTTTGGTGTATTGAAGTGCTACTGATTTTTCATATTAATTTTCTATCTTAAAACTGCTGAAGTTGTTTATCAGCTTTAGGAGTATTTGGGCTGAGACAATGGGCTTTTCTAGATATAGAATTATGTTACCTGTAAATTGGGATAATTTGACTTCCTCTCTTCTTATCTGAATGTCTTTTATTTCTTTCTCTTGCCTGATCGTTCTGGCCAGGACTTCCAATACTACGTTAAATAGGAATGGTAAGAGAGGGCTTTCTTGTCTTGTTACAGGCAGCAAATTAATCAGCACATTTAACCTTTCAGCTACAGTTGACAATAAATAATACAGTTATTCTAATTTTTTTTTTTTTAGACGGAGTCTTGCTCTGTTGCCAGACTGGAGTGCAGTGGCATGATCTTGGCTTACTGCATCCTCTGCTTCCCAGGTTCAAGCAATTCTCCTGCCTCAACCTCCTGAGTAGCTGGGACTACAGGCGCGTGCCACCACACCCAGCTAATTTTTGCATATTTAGTAGTGACAGAATTTCACCCAAACAGAATTTGGCCAGGATGGTCTCTATCTCTTGACCTCATGATCCACTCACCTCAGCCGCGCAAAATGCTGGTATTGCAGGCATGAGCCACTGCACCTGGCCAGTTATTCTAAATTTTTAAAATTACTTGTCTATATGTTTTCCTTTAAATAATCCAAAGGTCCCATAAAGTAGAATGAATATATAAGTATATAACACATTAATTAGCTTTATGTTATTTAAAGGATAAAATCATTTCAAGAAGGACTATTCTTAGATACTCCATCTATAACTACTGCAAAATACTTCATAAAACCTTATTTTAAAAGGATGTGAATGTGAATATCCTGATAAGCTTATCTATTTTTATGCTTTTCAGAACAGACTTATGGTTTTCAAAATTCAAATGCTAATGCATGACAAGGAGAATTATTAGTCCTCAAAAACTCAAGACCCCTCAAATAAAATATAAAAAGGTTGAGAAAATAATAAGGAAGGATTTTTGTCTAATGTCTTTTAACACAATCCTTTCTGACCATCATAAGGGCTATTCAGAACATTTATTCAAAGTCTATTTCTAGCTTTTCACTGTATATTCTCACTCACAAATACATCTGATATATTAATTTTGAACTGAAATAATAACATTATTAATAATATAATTTTATGTTACTAATGAAATAAATTTTTATATGTAAAGATATTTTATAAGTATTTATTTCTCATATTATATTTTTTCCACTTTTCTTCCCTTCTGTCCCAATTTCCCTACCCCAAAAAATGGCACTGAGGTATGACTAGGTATTAAAAAAAACCTCAGTAATAGTAGAACTACTCCCTACATTTTTACACTTTTATTTTCATATTGATTTCAAATAATCACAGAGACCAAGTTATCAAAGAGCAAGCAAATATAATCAAACAATATCTTCAACCAACCATGGCCAATATGGCAAATGTCTAAAAAATGATACAAAAATGGATGTATTATGAGATACAAAAGTCTGTTCATAGCAAAATGAATAAATAAAATCCAGTGGACAAGCCAAAACTCAAGTAGACAGAAAATATGTGCTTAAAGAGAAACGAACAAACTTTACAACAAGCAAAGCTGTAAAGTGCCCATAATTTTCTTTTTTTATGTAACTTAATGAAAAAGTTATAATTTTGCATAGCCACAGAAATAATGCTATATCTTAGTTTGACAGTGCAGTCTGTTTTTCAACCATCACCCCACCCCTTTGGGAGTTAAAGGAGAATTTATTCTTCTACAACCTCTCCCTACCTCATACACGTGTCCATGTATTCTGAAAGCATGCTTTTTCCCCCCTTTTTTCTCCATTGATTCTTAGTTTGAGTTTGATCAGACACTTAGTTTGAATTTGAGTTGAATTTTTATTTTTAAAAATTTTCTCTTTGCATCAGTGATTAATTTGCATTTATACAAACAGGTAGGAAACTTATTGAAGTAAAGAAATTTTGATTCTTTCAGCTCTTGAATATGTAAACTAGCTTTTTAATGCACTAGTCAAAACACTCGACACATTTAGAAGAATATTTGGATGTAAGATGTTAAACCAGGAACAATATAGTTCAACATTTTGATCTTAGTCCTCTTTCAATGTCATTATTTCTTCATTTAACATTTTAGCTGTATTGAAACTACATTTTTAAATACTCTCAGATAGATCAAAATCCAATGAAATATACTTATATATTTATATACATACATTTAGAAATATTTGGTTATACTACATACAATTTTAAAACCTACTGAATTAAACCTACAATGTTTGTTTTAGTCTCTTTCAGAGCAGACCAAAATTTGCCAAGATTGTCTGTTGGTCAGAGTGAGCGAGTTATAATTGATCTTATATTAATTAAACCAGATCAGGACATTATCAACCTAAACAAAAACAACCAAACAGGTTTCGATTAGTAGAATCTCTTCAAAATTATATTTCAAATTCTTAACTAATTCTTCCTGCTCAATTTATTCCTAAGGAGTCAGTTTGATACTTTTTGCTCTTCCTTTTATTTTTCATACACACGCGCGCGCGCACACACACACACGCACACACATCAAAGGCTTAATTTAAATAATTACTTGGAATATTTAAAATATATTAACTGAGGTCTTCGAAAAGAAATGAATTTTTAGACATCTTAAAGTTAATTATATTAGTGAAGTTTATACAAAACATAGGAAAAACATACAGATAATTATTTTAAAACATCATCAGGCAAAACAAATGTTGACTCTTTTATATAAGTAAGTGCCAGAAAATTGGGTTCAATTTATCGTCTTCGTCTTTGATGTTTAAATTCATATGGTGCTTCAGAAACTAAAGTTCAAATGATCTAAAAATGATCACGTTTGAAGGAAGTTCAAGGCTATTAGATGGCTATCTTGTAGCCTACATACATTGATGACAAACCTCAGACAAACATTACAAGTGAAAACCAATACAGCTTCAGGATTTTCTGTCACCATTATGTCATCAACAGAATATAAAACATCATTTTCTTCTACAGTACTTCCAAAATTTTACTTATGTCTTGAAGCATTTGCAAGTTGTTTTAATTTTTTGTTAATCTTAGTAGCTTCAAAAATAAACAACTATACTACCTTATTAGGAAGTGTTTTTATACCTGAGTTGGAGAAAATTTGTCCCTGGTACCCTGACATTCTGATTCCTATGGCAAACTTTAATAGACCTTTCAATCAAGCCTTGATTATGAAACAATCTGCAAGCTATTAGTTGTAGCTATACTAAACGGGTAGCAATTAGTCCCAATGCCTGGGTTCAATCTAGGTAGAAGAAGAGAATTGCCTGAAACTATAGGTTATTGGAAATCTCACTGATAGGAAACACTAGGAAAATGAATGCTCATCTTCCTGACATTTACTAGGAGGAGAATACCTCATCCTAATTTATGTTGCTCTGGCTTTGTAAAAGCGAAACTGTTTATTTTCTCTGAAATATATTAAACTGCTTCAGAGAAAAAAAAATTACTGAAAAACATCCTTGTGTAATTTTTTAAGTCAGACTACTTAAATTATTTAATTGATATAGTCTGTAGCATTGTAAATTAAAAATATATTTTGGTTTAATTATATTTCCTGTCTTTTGCCAAAATGTTTTATTCAACACTCAGTATCTTCCATTTTTGTCATGCAATTGAATGAACTTTTCTTACTGTTCACATTGGGCTAGTGTGAAACCAGTCCCTGTGGTAAATCGGTCATTGGAGGAACAAGCAGTGGTGAGGTCAGGATGGATATGCTGGCTCATAGCTGCCTCCTACACTAGGGCTTCTCTCTCAGCAAGCCACATACTAGCCACTCCCAGGCAGACAGAATAACATATTTTCATGGATTCTCAAAAATGCAAAAGATAAAATTCTTTTTGCCTTAGTTTTATATTTGCAGTTATTTACAGAAATCAATACATATAAGTTATTTGTACACTTTTCAACAATAGCCTCTTAAATATAAATAATAATAAATTAGGATATTTCTCAACAGATATGACCACTTTTGAGTCCCTTTTTGACATCTGATGCTTTAGATAATTATCCTTCAGCCTCACAAGATGGACTGTTTTTTATATTCATGTGCCACCTGATAGCTCTTACAATCTCAAGGCAGTTACTATGAATCTCCTTTGTAACAACACCTGGCGGGGTTTTTGGTGAGACCACTCTTCAATAATTATAATAATCAGCATGGTAATAACAACTCTATCAGTGTCCCAGTTGGAGAACAGATGGCACATCGAAAAGGGACACTTGAAGAGAGTTTAATAAAGGGACTATTTACAAAGGTGTGCAGTGGTTTAAGGAAAACCAACAAGCAATGGTGAAAAAACACAGCAGGAAAGTCACTACCACCCTTGACCTAAAGGGGTTAAGGAAGAGAGGGTTCACTGGAACCCAGAAAAATTTAAAACTGTGGTTTAAGAGAGGACACCTGATGGGACACCAAGATTCTCCTTTTGTGCATAAAGATAGTCCTTGCCAACCCAGTAGGAAGAGATATGGGGAAATAATTATGCAGACTGAATTCTCCCACTCTCTCTTTTCCTGCTGATTGCTTCCTTCATTTGAACCCAACCTGAAGCCAGGAGAGGAGATTAGTTGATAGTGTTCGTAAAATGCAAGGTGGAGAGCACAAGATTGGATCTACAGGAAGCAAAATGAGAGTACTCAGCATACATATTTAGTAAGCAACTTCATGACTTATTTAAATGTTATTACAACTCTTCATCATTTTATTAGTTGAAAATTTGAACCTCAGCTTTCCAAGACTACATAGATAGTGACTGGTAGAACTAAGATTAAGATTTATATTTGTCTGATCTGAATACCTATGCTGCTTTTACTATGCTTTACCCCACATGTGTAGTCATGTGCCTTATATAATCCCAAATACTTCCTTTGCAAATAAGTGCAAATATATTCTCAAACCTCACCCATAATGGCTTCTATTAAGAAACTATCAAAACCACTAACTATACCAGGAGTCTCCCTAGAACCCAACCATTCCAGAGCCCTGCTTTTTTCATTACTTTTCAGTTTCAACTTACAGCAATCTCAGTAACTCTCGTCCTAAAAGCTACGTTATATTTCAAGATTTGAATGTGTTTTGCCATGTCGTGCCTCATTCTTTTTAAAAAAGTCTATTTCATTGCCTGAATTTGTCCTGATTTCTTTTCTGTATTCTGATTTTCAATTAGTCCTGACTCCAATCTTATCTTAAAACTTAGCACCAGGTTCAGCTCAGCCCATTAAACTGAAAATTATATTTTCATCTTTAGATTAAAGCAGGAAGGGCCTTCTCAACTGCGTATATTTCTGTGTTAGGACAGAAGGAAGGAAGGAGAATTTAGAACATTTAAACATGAATAAAAAACAAGTCATGAAACTGGCATGATTAAAAGGGAGAGTGGATTAATATTCCAGTATTACCTACTTATCTCTTCTATGGAAAGGATATAAAAATGAAGTCAAGAAAACTGTATTCTCTAAATATATTGCTAATTACTAATTTATATGAAAACTGGTCAATTAGTTGACCCAAATGGAGCTTGATTTCCATTGATGCTAAATTGTCAAAGTAACATTATAGCTCCTTGTCAGATTTTATGAGGATAAAATAAGATTAGTGCTGTAAACGAGACTGAAATGTAAAAAAGTGCTACACTTGTAAGTAAAAGTACTTAAAGATTATTTTTAACTTTGTAAGTATGTGTTTAAAAAGTACTTTTTATTAATTATATTTATTTATAATGTACACAAAACAATTATACATATTTATGAAGTATAGTGTGATGTTTCAACATACATTTACATTGCCTAATAATCAAATCAGGATAATTATCATATCCATCACTTTAAATATTTACTATTTCTTTGTGGTGACAACATTCAAAACCTTCTCTTCTAGCTATCTTAAAATATACACCACATTGTTATTTGCCATAGTTACCCAACTGTGTAATAAAATACTAGAACCTATTCTGTCTAACTGTAATTTTGTACCAGTTGACCAATATATATAAATATGATATGTGTATGTACATATATATATTATAGATATAGATATAGAAATCTCTATATTTTAGATATGTATGTATAAAAGCACTACTGCTTCCTATATGTCGATTTTGTATTCTGCACTTTACCAAATATGTTTATTAATTTTAGTAGTTTTTTTGGTGGAGTCTTTAGAGTTTTCTATATATGTATGATTATATTGCCTACAAAGAAGGAAAGCTTGACTTCTTCCTTTCCAATTTGGATGTTATTATTTCTTTCTCTTGCCATATTGCTTACACTAGAATTTCCAGTACTGTGTTGAATAAAAGTGGTGAAAGTGGGCATCCTTGGCTTCCTTCAGATCCTAGAGTAAAAACTTTCAATGTTTCCTCATTCAGTATGATGTTAGCTGTGGGTTTGTCATACATGGCCTTTATTATGTTGAGGTATTTTCTGGTTACACCCAATTTGTTGAAAATTTTCATGAAGAAAAGATGTTGAATTTTGTTAACAACCGTTCCAAAAAAAGAAAAATCACATTGTTTTGAAATGATCATATGATTTTTGTCTATGATTATGTTAGTATGGTATATCATACCATATTCACTTACATATGTCAAACCATCCCTGCATCCCTGTGATGAATTCAACTTGATCATAGGGAATATCTTTTTAATATGTTGCTGAATTCAGTTTGCTAGTATTTTGTTGAAGATTTTTACATCTCTGTTCATAAAGGACATTGGCCTGTAGTTCTGTTTTGTTTTGTTTTGTCCCTTGCTAGTTTTGATATCAGGGTCATGTTGTCCTTGTAGAATGAGATTTTAAATATTCCAGTCTCTTTAATTTTTTGAAATTGTTTGGGTAGAATTGATATTAGTTCTTCTTTAAATGTTTTGATAGAATTCAGCAAAAACTTCAGGTGCAGAGTTTTTCTTTGATGGGAGATTGTTGCTGTTTTAATCTTGTTGCTTTTTGTTGGTCTATTAAAGTTTTTTATTTCTTTGTTATTCAATCTTGGTAAGTCATATGTGTCCAGAAGTCTATTCATTTCTTCTAGGTTTTCTAATTTGTTAACATATAGTTGTGTTTGTAGGGGTTTGTTATAATAATTTGTATTTCTGTGATATCAGTTGTAACATTCCATTTTCATCCCTGATTTTATTTATGTGAGTTTTCTTTTTTTCTTAATCTTACTAAATGTTTGCTGATTTTTATCTTTTCAAAAAACCAGCTCTTTGAGGTATTGTGTGTGTGTGTGTGTCTGTGTGTGTGTGTGTGTGTGTTTGAGACAGAGTCTCGCCCAGGCGCCAGGCACCAGGCTGGAGTGCAGTGGCGTGGTCTCGGCTCACCACAACCTCCGCCCTCCAGGTTCAAGCAATTCTCCTGCCTCAGCCTCTCTGCTGGGACTACAGCACGTGCCACCATGCCCAGCTAATTTCTGTATTTTTAGTAGAGACGGGGTTTCACCATCTTGGTCAGGATGGTCTCGATCTCGACCTCATGATCTGCCCGCCTTGGCATTTTTTGTGTTTTTTAAAGTCTCTATTTGGTTTATTTCTGATCTGATTTTGATTACTTATTTCTCTCACTTATTTAAGGTTCAGATTGTTCTTAGTTTGCTAGTTGCTTGAGGTATGTCCTTAAGTGGTTTATTTGAGATCCTTCTACTTTTCTGATATAGGTATTTATTGCTATAAATTTCCCTCTCAGATCTGCTTTTGCTGTATCCCATAACTTTTGGTATGTTCTACGTCTACTTTCATTTGTCATAAGAAATTTTTACATTTCTTTTTGATTTTTTTATTGACCCATTGGTTGTTTTTGAGCACATTGTTTACTTTCCATGTATTTTTAGTTTTTAGAGTTCCTATTGTTATGGATTTCTAGTTTTATTCCATTTTTGTCAGAAAAGATGCTTGATATAATTTCACTTTTTAAAAAATAGACTTGTTTTGCATCCCCATTAAATAAGGGCAAAGGACATGAGCAAAAACTTCTCAAAAAAAGACATACATGCAGCCAATAAATATAAGAAAAAAAGTTCAGCATTACTAATCATCGAGAGCTGCAAATCAGCCTGGGTGTGGTGGCTCAGACCTGTAAAACCAGCATTTTGGGAGGCTGAGGTGGAGGGATCACAAGGTCAGGAGTTTGAGACCAGCCTGGCCAATATGGCGAAACATCATCTCTACAAAAAATACAAAGGTTAACCGGGCATGGTGGTGGGCGCCTGTAGTCCCGACTATTCAGGAGGCTGAGGCAGGAGAATTGCTTGAACCAGGAGGGTGCTGGGATTACAGGCATGAGACACTGCACCTGGCCTTTTGGGGATCTTTAAGCGTTCTGTACCAGATATTTATATCATTCTCTATGTTTGGAATGTTTTACATTATTATTTATCTGAAAACATTCCTACTGCTTTCTCTTTCTCTATTTTCTCTTGGAGAACAATGATTTTCACATTTGCTCTATTGATGCTATCCCACAGAGTATTCTTTGCTCCTTTTCATTCTTCTTCTTCTTTTTAATTTTCTCTTATGACCATGTATTTTCAAATAGCCTATCTTTGAACCCACTTATCCTTTCTTCTGCTTACTTCTGCTATTGTGGCCTTTTAATGCATTTTTACTTTTTTCAACTGTATAGTTTCAAATTTTCTGTTTGATCTCTCTGTTATTTCAATCTCTGTTAAATTTATCTGATAAATATTTGAGTTGTTTCTCTATTTTCTTAAAATTCGTTGAGTTTTCTCCCAACAGGTATTTTGAATTCTTTCTCTGAGAGGTCATATATTTCCATATCTTCATGTAAGTCACTGGTACCATATTAGTTCACTTGGTGAGATTACATTTTCCCAAACATTCTAGATGTTTGTGGTTGAATATCCATGTCTAGGTATTAAAAATTAGGTATTTCTTCTGGTTTTGCAGCTGGTCTTGTTTGTGCCTGCCCCTCTTCTGAGGGCCTTGTAGAAATTTAAAGGAGTGCTGAAATCCCTAAGCCTGTGGTCATTGCATACATATTTAACACTAGAAATCACCATAAATTCTGGTTCATGGTAAATATCTTTCAAATTCCTAGGTCACCACTCCTGGTGGATTTGGGGAAGATCAGGAAGAGTTTCCTGGGTTTCCAGGCAAAATTCCTCACTCACTTCCATCTCCTTCCTCACAGATTCCTTTCTGGCCCAGGGTGGTTCTAGAAGTTCTGTCCACACACACCAACCTGGAATCAGAGGACACAGGATGCCATGTTTTATCTTGGCTGGGCCTATACTGGGTCCCAAGGCAAAGTCCCATGCAAACTTTTCTCTCCCTCTCCCAAAGGGACAGATTTTCTCTCCACATTGCACTGCCTGGGGTTTGTGGAAGGGTCATATAAGCAATGTGAGATTGTACTGCCTGCTCTCTTCAATGTCCCTTTTATTGTTATTATGTCAAGATCAAATACTGTGATCTCTCCTGATTTCTTTACTCTGTGGATTTTTTTTTTCTTTTTTCTTTTTTTTTTTTTTTTNTTTTTTGCACAGATAATTGTGCAATTTGTTGTTCTTGTGTGGTGATGGTTACTGAAAGGCTCTATTCCACCATCTTGTGTCACCTCCCTCAAGGAATATTGATTATATAGATTATTGTTCTTTTTTGGGGGGAATGTTTATTTTTCTCTTGGCATAATACTTGTTTTACTTCTTTTTTTTTCCCCAAAGATGTTGATTTCACTGGCATACTGAGCATTGGAAAAGAGAGCAAGAAAAACAGAGAGACAGGAAAACCCAGATGGAGAAAAGTAGTGGATAGATAGAGAGAAGATAGAAAATAATTATTTCTAGGTTTCAGTACAGAACATAAATTTATGGCCTAATTTATTTATTATTGAAAACGTATTATTAAATTGAATGAGCAGAGCACATACATTGCTGTTGCTGGAGGCAACCATAAGTCACATTTTGACAGTTACATGTATTTAATGCAACTACTTTTTATACATGAGAAATGAATAATTTCTTTAGTAATTGCCAAATCATACACTTCCAAAAATTCATAGCATCATTTTTAGGAAAAATATATTTACCAAAATGTCATGGGAATTTATGTGTATTTGAAAGCAAATTCAGAGGGAATATGTAGAATAGCTTTTAACTTTCTTTCCAAAGTGTGACATTGAGGGATAACTTGCATTTTACTGTATTATTTTTTACTATATTTTACTATTTTTAAATATTTTGTATATTTTCATAAAATATACTAGATGTAAAAGAAGCTATGTATATATATTATGCAGCAAAAAGATAAATATTTTTGTTTTTGTTTTTTCTTTTATGTTGGGGTGACGGGAGACAGGATAAATCTATTCATTTGGTTTCACAATTTTTGGAAGACATTTGATAAAGCCAAGAGACTTGTCTTTATAGCATTTAACTGTGTCTTTATGAGACTCATCTGTTATCAACTCACCAGGAATATATAGCAGAAACCATTTACCAAAAATAATTAATCCAAAGCCAAAGTGAAAAATAAATTTACTTTCTGGAAAGTCAGTGTTTCTAGGGATAAGAAAGTAATCCACAGGTAAATTTAATAATTCAGGTATGTTTTATTGTTACAATCTGAATTAGGAGGATAGGGTAATGTACAATGTAACAAATTCTGAGAAAAACAAATCCAGTGAAGTAATTCTATTTTATCTTTGGTGGTCTTTAATCCCATAACACAAACCCTCAACATCCAGTAACTCAGGGAATAAATTACTCTTTTGTCTTTGGCATTTAGGTAAGGGAGCAGAATTTTGATTGAAGTAACATATTACACAACAAAATATTAGATTGGAATAGTCTAATAAATGTATTTTTCCCTAAACTTATGCTTTCAAAAGCTTTTTGAAAGTTGTAAACTTTTTTTTTCACAGTTATTAGAAATATTTGGCTGAGCTTTACTGAACATCAATTTTTCCACTCATTTTTATGTCTATCAATAGGCCAAGTATATCTCCTATAATGAGTCTGACAGTGGATTCGAATACATTTAAAAACAAAATATGTCCTCCCTATGTAACTCTCCAACCTTATCATAAAATCTTATACTGCTTTGTTAATTTTTTTTTATTGTTAAAGACTTGTAGGCATTATAACTCATTTTCTTAACTATCTCTAAATCTTCTAAATAGAATAATTAAAGCAAATGCACAGTGCTTACTTAGGTAGAATACAAGTTACAAGGATATAATTGAATTTCTTCTATATACATTGTGTCTCCTTTCCATGCTAGACATGCTTCTATACACAAAGTACTCAAAAATATCCATTGATGCTTTTCAAATGTAACTTAGTTACTTTTCAGGACTGATAGAGTGGCTCCATTTAGAAGTCAGGGCATTTAAAAAAAATTTTTTTTATTTTTGGAAAAGCAAAAAAGAGCAAAACAAAAACAAAAATCCTTTTACAATGTTCCAAAAACTAGATTCATTGGTCATTTACTCATTCACTAATTTTAGCAAGTATAATTGAACACCTATAGTATACTCCTACATGTTGAGGAGTATACAGAAGCAAACAGAATATCCTCTTGTAGGCATTTATATATAACCAAGAAGACATATCCCATAAATATAGCAAAATAGTAAACATCTGTGGGGGGGGGGGTTGCTTGTCTGTTTGGTTGGTTGATTTGGTGGTCTTTTGTTTGTTTGTTTCTGTGTTTGTGTTTTTGAGACAGAGTCTAGCTGGAGTACAGTGGTGCGATCTCAACTCACTGCAACCTCTGTCTCCTGGGTTCAAGTAATTCTCAGGCCTCAGCCTCCCAAGTAGCTAGGATGACAGGAACACATCACCATGCCCTGATAATTTTTTTGTATATTTAGTAGAGATAGGGCTTTGCCATGTTGCCCAGGCTGGTCACGAATTCTTGAGATCAAGCAATCTTGGCCTCTCAAAGTGCTGTAATTACAGGCATGAGCCACCTAACCTGGCCAGTAATATACATTTGAATGTTATATAGTTATAAGAGATATATAGTAAACATAGAGATGTTATAGAATATTTTTAAATGAAATCTTGATTTTTACAAGAAAGATCAGAGAAGTCTGAAATATGGACAGGTAGAGGTGAGAAAGAAGTAGAATGTAAGGAGAAGGATCATCATGGTGATGAGAGGCAGGACTAGATTGCAGCTCTGGACAGAGTAGTATATGGGGACCTGCAATGTGAATTTTAGCTCCAGGTCAACTGCAAGAACAAACTAGCAATCCCGAGAGGGCCTGCAGACCCTCTGAAGGAAGCAGACAGCTCCTACAAAACCTGGGAGACCTCCCTAAACTTGTGAGTATGCCAACCATGGAAGTAGGAAAGGGAGACCCTTCTCTCTTGAACACAGACTCCCACTGGAGAACCTGAAGGTTTGTTTGCAGGAGAAGTTTTTAACTTTACCTGGAGCTAAGTCAATCTGGAGAGCCAAACAAAATACAAGGATAGAGGAAGCAGCAGAAAGGCCCTGGGAGCTTGCTGGGTCCCCTAGCAGACCATTCCTGCCTGGCACCACAGGGATCTAATGGGAGAGAAGCACAGGGTAAAACTCAACAAGGAGAAGGAAATCTCTAGCTGAACTTTGTAACAATTCAAATAGGATGAGGAGATTCCTGGCCAGAAGTTTGGTTCTCCTCCACAGGCAGAGGAAAAACCAAACCGTTTTCTTTCACAGCTGGGAGGCAGGTAACCTGTCGCAGTTTTCAAATCCATATCACTGTCTGCCTGGAAATGGACTGAGGCTGTTGCAGGGGGCACGGTGAGAGTGAGACTGGCCCTTCAGTTTGTGTGGGAGCTGGGTGAGGCCTGTGACTGCTGGCTTTACCCCACTTCCCTGACAACCTGCATTACTCAGCAGAGGCAGCCATAATCCTCCTAGGCACACAACTCCAGTGACCTGGGAATCTCAACCCTGTCCCCCACAGCAGCCCCAGTAAGACCCCACACAAGGAGAGTCTGAGCTCAAACATGCCTAGCTCTGCCCCCACCTGATGGTCCTTCCCTACCCACCCTGGTAGCTGAAGATAAAGGGCATATTACTTGGGGAGTTCTAGGGCCCTGCCCAATACTAGTTCCCCTCCATACTACCACATCTGATGATCTCTGGAAAACGCCACCTCCTGGCAGGAGACTAACCAGCACAAGAACAGAGCATTGAAGCACCAAAGCTAAAAACCCTCACAGAATCCATTGCACCCCCCTCCCACCCACCACCACCTTCATTGGAACAGGCAGTGGTATCCATAGCTGAGAGACACATAGACAGTTCACATCACACAACTCTGTGCAGACAAGCCCCAGTACCAGCCAGAGCCAGATAGACTTGCCAAGTGGGTAGACCCAGAAGAGCTACAGCAATCACTGCAGTTTGGAGGGAAGCCATACCCATAGGAAAAGGGGGAGAGCACTACATCAAGGGAACACCATGTGGGACAAAAGAATATGAACAACAGCCTTCAGTCCCAGACCTTCCTCTGACAAAGCCTACTCAAGTAAGAAGGAATCAGAAAATCAATCCTGATATGACAAAAGAAGGCTCCTCAAACCGCCCCCCCCAAAAAAAAATCACACTACTTCACCAGCAATGGATGCAAACCAAGAAGGATCCCTGATTTACCTGAAAAAGAATTCAGGGAGTTAATTATTAGGCTAATCAGAGAGGGACCAGAGAAAGAGGAAGCCTAATGCAAGGAAATCCAAAAAATGATACAAGAAATGAAGGATGAAATATTCAAGGAAATAGATAACTTAAATAAAAAACAATCAAAAATTCGGGAAACTTTGGATGCACTTTTAGAAATGCAAAATGCTCAGAAAAGTCTCAGCAAAAGAATTAAACAAGTAGAAGAAAGAAATTCAGAGCTCAAAGACAAGGTCTTTAACCCAAGTCAACAAAGACAAAAAAGAAAGAATAAGAAAATATGAACAAACCCTCCAAGAAGTCTGGGATTATGTTAAATGACCAAACCTAAGAATAATAAGGTTCCTGAGAAAGAAGAGAATTTGACAACCTTGGAAAACATATTTGGGGGTATAATCAAGGAAAACTTCCCCAGCCTTGCTAAAGACCTAGACATCCAAATACAAGAAGCAAAAAGCACAACCAGGAAATTCATTGCAAAGATATCTTCACCTAGGCACATTGTGATCATATTACCCAAAGCAAAGATGAAGGAAAGAATCCTGAGAGCTGTGAAAGAGAAGCACCAGGTAACTTATAAATGAAAACCTATCAGATTAACAGCAGATTTCTCAGCAGAAACCTGACAAGCTAGGAGGGATGGGGCCCTATCTTCAGGCTTCGCAAACAAGACAATTATTAGCCAAGCATTTTGTATCTAGCAAAACTAAGCATCATATATGAAGGAAAGATACAGTCTTTTTCAGAAAAGCAAATGTTGAGATAATTTGCCGTTATGAAGCCACCAATATAAGAACTGCTAAAAGGAACTATAAATCTTGAAACGAATCTTGGAAATACATCAAAACAGAACCTCTTTAAAGTATAAAACACACAG
Organism: Cebus imitator; assembly: GCF_001604975.1. NCBI lineage: Eukaryota > Metazoa > Chordata > Mammalia > Primates > Cebidae > Cebus > Cebus imitator. The sequence goes on from NW_016107743.1 coordinate 303,034, forward strand.
GACCTACAAAATACAAACACAAGTAAAAAAAAAAAAAAAGGTACACAAGCAACAAAGAGCACAATTAATGTGATGGTACCTCACAATTCAATGCTAACATTGAATGGCCTAAATGCTCCACTTAAAAGATTTAGAACTGCAGAATGGATAAGAACTCACCAACCAGCCATCTGCTGCCTTCAGGAGACTCACCTAACACATAAGTACTCACATAAACTTAAAGAAAAGAGGTGGAAATAGGCATTTCATGCAAATGGACCCCAAAAGCAAGCAGGGGTTGTTATTCTTATATCAGACAAAACAAACTTTAAAGCAACAGCCGTTAAAAAAGAGGGAAACTATGTCATGGTAAAAGTCCTTGTACAGCAGGAAAACTTCACAATCCTAAACATAAGCACCTAATATTGAAGCTCCAAAATGTATACAACAATTACTAATAGACCTAAGAAATGAGATAGACAGCAATGCAATAATAGTGGGGGACTTCAATACTCCATTACAGCACTAGATAGGCTATCAAGACAAAGTCATCAGAGAAACAATGGATTTAAACTATTCCTTGAAACAAATGGACTTAACAGATACATACAGAACATTTCAACCAAAAACCACAAAATACACATACTATTCAACAGTGTAAGAAATGTTCTCCAAGATAGTCCATATGATAGGCCATAAAAGGAGCCTCAATAAATTTAAGAAAATTAAAATTATATGAAGCACTCTCTAAGAACACAGTAGAATAGAACTAGAAATCAACTCCAGCAGGAACCTTGAAAACCATGCAAATGCAGGAAATTAAATAACCTGCTCCTGAATGAGCACTGGGTTAAAAACATAATCAAGATGGAAATTAAAAAGTTAAATGACAAAACTTGTCAAAACCTCTGGGATACAGCAAAGGCGGTGCTAAGAGGAAAGTTCATAGCCCTAAATGCCTACATCAAAAAGACTAAAATAGCATAAACTGATGATACTCTAAGGTCACACCTCAAGGAACTAGAGAAACAAGAAAAAACTGAACCCAAACCCAGCAGAAGAAATGAAATAACCAAGATCAGAGCAGAACTAAATGAAACTCAAACAAACAAACAAACAAAAAGATAAATGAAACCAAAAGCCAGTTATTTGAAGAATAAATAAAATTGATTTACTATTGGCAAGATTAACCAAGAAAAGAATAGAGAAAATCCAAATAACCCCACAAGAAACAAAACAGGAAATATTACAGCAGACACCACTGAAATATAAAAGATCATTCAAGGCTACTGTGAATGCCTTTATGCACATAAACTAGAAAACCTAGATGAGATGGATAAATTCCTAAAAATATACAATCCTTCCAGTTTAAATCAGGAAGAATTAGATACCCTGAACAGACCATTAACAAGCAGTGAGATTGAAATGGTAATTTAAAAATACAAATAAAAAAAATTCAGGACCAGATGGATTCTACCAGACATTCAAAAAATAATTGGTACCAATTCTTTTGACATCATTCCACAAGATAGAGAAAGAAAGAGCCCTCCCAAATTCATTCTATGAAGCCAGCATCACCCTAATACCAAAACCAAGAAAGGGCATAACCAAAAAAGAAAACTACAGGCCTAGATCATTGATGAACATAGTTGCCAAAATCCCTAACAAAATAGTAGCTAGCCTAATCCAACAGCCTATCAAAAAGATAATCCACCATGGTCAAGTGGGTTTCATACCAGGAACTCAGGGATGGTTTAACATATGCAAGTCAATAAATATGATACACAACATAATCTGAATTAAAAGCAAAAATCACATGGGTATTTCAATAGATGCAGAAAAAGCATTTGACAAAAGCCAGCATCTCTTTATGATTAAAACTCTCAGCAAAATCAGCATACAAAGGACATACCTCAATGCAATAAAAGCCATCTATGACAAACCCACAGCCAACATAATACTGAATGGGGAAAAGTTGAAAGCATTCTCTCTGAGAACTGGAACAAGACAAGGATGCCCACTCTCACCACTCCACTTCAATATAGCACTGGAGGCCAAGCATGTTGGCTCACGCCTATAATCCCAATACTTTGTGAGGTTGAAGTGGGTGGATCATGAGGTCAAGAGTTTGAGAACAGCATAGCCAACGTGGTGAAATGCTCTTTCTACTAAAAATACAAAAATTAGCCAGGCACAGTGATGGGCGCCTGTAATCCCAGCTACTCGGGGAGGCTGAGGCAGGAGAAGAACCTGGGAGGTGGAGGTTGCTGTGAGTCAAGATTGTGCCACTGCACTCTAGCCTGGACAACAGAGCAAGGCCCCTCTCTCTCTCTCTCTCTCTCTCTCTGTGTGTGTGTGTGTGTGTGTGTGTGTGTGTGTGTGTGTGTGTATGTATGTATATATATACACATATGTATGTATATGTCCTAGCCAGAGCTAGGAAGTGAAGTCCTAGCCAGAGCAATCAGACAAGAGAAAGAAATAAAGGGCATCCAAATCAGTAAAGAGGAATTATAACTGCCATTGTTTGCTGATGATATGGTTGTTTATCTAGAAAACCCTAAGAACTCCTCCAGAAAGCTCCTAGAACTCATAAAAGAATTCAGCAAAGTTTCAGGATACAAGATTAATGTACACAAACCTGTAGTTCTTCTATACAGCAAAAGCAATGAAACTGAGATTCAAATCAAGAACTAAACTTATTTTACAATAGCTGAAAATAAAATTAAAATACTTAGGAATATACCTAACCAAGGAGTTGAAAGACATCTACAAGGAAAACTACAAAACACTGCTAAAAGACATCATAGACAACATAAACAAATGGAAACATAGGCCATATTCATGGATAGGTAGAATCAATATCATAAAAATGGCCATAATGCCAAAAGCAATCTATAAATTCAACACAAACCCCATCAAAATACTACCATCATACTTCACAGAACTAGAAAAAACAATCCTAAAATTCATATGAAACCAGAAAAAGAGCCCGCATAGCCAAAGCAAGTCCAAGCATAAAGAACAAATCTGGAGGCATCACACTACCTGTTTTCAAAATACACTATAAGGCTATAGTCACCCAAACAGCATGGTGCTAGCACAAAAATAGGCATGTAGACCAATGGAACAGAAGAGATAACCCAGAAATAAATCCAAATACTTACAGGCAACTGATCTTCCACAAAGCAAACAAAAACATTAAGTGGGGAAAGGATACCCTTTTCAACAAATGGTGCTGGGATAATTGGCTAGCGACATGTAGGAGAATGAAACTGGATCTTCATCCCTCACCTTATACAAAAACCAACTCAAGATGGATTAAGGGCTTAAAACTGAAGTCCTGAAACTAAAAATATTCTAGAAGGTAACCCTGGAAAAACCCTTCTAGACATTGGCTTAGACAAGGATTTCATGTCCAAGAACCCAAAAGCAAATGCAATAAAAACAAAGTTAAATAGCTGAGACCTAATTAAACTAAAGAGCTTTTGCATGGCAAAAGTAACAGAACAACCCACAGAATGAAAGGAAATCTTCACAATCGATACAACTGACAAAGGACTAATATCCATAATCTATAACAAACTCAAACAAATCAGTAAGAAAAAAACAAACAACCCCATCAAAAAGTGGGCTAAGGACATTAATAGAAAACTCTCAATATATACAAATGGCCAACGAACATGAAAAAATGTTCAATGTCTCTAATGACCAAGGAAATGCAAACCCAAACCACACTGCAATACCATCTCACTCCTGCAAACATGGCAATAATAAAAAAAGTTAATAATAAACAAAAAACAGTAGATGTTGGCATGGATGTGGTGAACAAGAAACACTTCTTTACTGCTGGTGGGAATGTAAACTAGTACAGCTGCTCTGGAAAATGGTGTGGAGATTCCTTAAAGAACTAAAAGTAGAACGACTATTTGATCTAGTAAACCCACTACTGGGTATCTATCTACCCAGAAGAAAATAGGTCATAATTCAAAAAAGATTCTTGCACATGCATTTTTGTAGCAGTACAATTCACAATTGCAGAATTGTGGAACCAACTCAAATGCCCTTCAATCAATGAGTGGATAAAAAAACAGTGGCATATATACATGATGGAATACTACTCAGCCATAAAAACGAATGAATTAACAGCAATCATAGTGACCTGGATGAGATTGGAGACTATTATTCTAAGTGAAGTAACTCAGGAATGGAAAACCAAACATCGTATGTTCTCACTGATATGAAGGAGCTAAGCTATGAGTACACAAAGGCATAAGAATGATACAGTGGACTTTGGGGACTTGAGGGAAAGGGTGGAACTGAGGCAAGGAATGAAAGACTGCAAATATGGGGCAGTGAATACTGCTCGGGTGATTGGTGTTCCAAAATCTCACAAATCACCACTAAAGAAATTACTCATGTAACAAATACCACCCGTACCCCAATGACTTATGGAATCATTTTTAAAAATTAAAATTAAAAAAAAAGGATGTAATGGGAAGAAAGGTGTTTCAAGCAGAATAAGGCAAGGAAAGGTGCAAAAGGTAAAATGTATGTGTGTGGGGAAATAAAGAAAAATAGAATGGGATATACCTTTAAATTTTATAATATAGTTTGGTTATTGGTAGCTTTGAATTTGATGTTAAACAAGAAATGGCTTGAATCTAATTTGGTCACCTATGAAAAGCTATAAAAATAATAATAAAAAGGCATTCCTTTCTTCACAGCCCTGGATGGCATGTTATTTTGTTTAGCCAAAGGGGAAAATCAAGCACAATTTAATTTAACAAGTCTTTATTAAGAACTTACAAGGAGCAGCACTCTATTAAGCTTATAGAACACATAAGCAGAAAGAATAAGACTAACACAGGGACACAGCAGCAACAGGCCAAAAGAGAAAGGGGGTCCAGGGAGAAGGCACTGGTGATTATGTCTGGTCAAGTGTTCACTGTCATCTAGTCTGCAGCATTGGTAGTAAACAGCAAAAACAATACAGTTATGTCAATATCTTATTTTCTTATTATATAAGTACATGTATACCTGTGCGTGTATTGTGTTACATTTTATCTCATCGAAAGTATTTGCTGTCTCTAGAGCTGTGAATTAAGCTCTCTAAGCATTACAGTGTTAAGGAAAAATAAGTTACCCAGGTTGACTCTATCAAGATTTGATATTTCAGTGATACTAGTAAACCCACTACTGGGTATCTATCTACCCAGAAGAAAATAAGTCATTATTTTCTCAGAAAGGTATCCAGGTAAGTATCACTCATGTTTCAAATGTTTCTGTGTAACAGATTCATTCAAGGTTCTCACTAAAAATACAGCTTATTTGCCCCTGCTCTGGGTTTTAATTTAGCATGCTTTTAGCAGAGGACTCCAGAGAAATTGCTGAAAGTGGCGTGTAGACCATAATATAAGAACACAATCATATAAACTCTGTTCAATAAACAAACTCCCATCATTTTGTACAGAATAATCTAACCATTTGGGAAAATGAAATAAAATAAAATAGTTTATTTATATTATTGCAAGTTAAAAAGGTTAACATTAGTAACTTCTATCCATAATTCTTCTTTAACTCTTACACATCATTTCTAAGATGGTAAGTTTCATCTTATGTGCCACTAATGAGGAGTTCTGGGAATACTGGCTTGTAAATATTCCTGGGGCTAATCAAGTCCACGCTCTAGAGGAAAAAACTTTATGGTCAATAAGCAATGACTGCAGTAAATGGTAGAAGTGAAAGTATGCAGTAGGACCAAAGCTCTGTACATACTCACTTTCCTGAGATGCGTTTTACATTCATTTATTTACTACTAGCATATTTTTTTGTTTTTTGAAATTTGTTTTCAGAAATTTGTGACTTATTTTTTCTTTTTTTCAGGGTTGATGTTTTCTTATTCATTTTAGAAATATATTTATTTAAATTGACATTAAATTTTACATATTTATCATGTACAACATAATGCTTTGAAATATGTAAACTTTATGGAATGATTGAACTGAGCAATAAACATATGCATTACCTTACATAGCTATTTTGTGTGTGGTGAGAATACTTAAAATCTACTCTGAGCAATCATCAAGAATACAATTCATTGTCACCATATTGTGCAATGGGTCTCTTGAACTTATTCCTCTGGTTTAACTAAATTTATTTTTTCTTTGCTTAGAAACATGTTTACCCACTACTTGGACTAATTGTTCAAATCTTTCCTGATGGGGACACAGCATCTGCATGCAGACTACCTCCTGCCAAATCCAAGAGCCCCTTCTCTCTCCAAAGGGCTTTCCCTCCACTCGCTCTAACACATTAGAGCTGTTCTGTCCCTTCTTTGTTTTTGGAAATTCTTTGCTATCTTGAAGTCACCTTCTTTTCCCCTCTCCTCTCCCTATAATAATTCTAGTTCTATCTAAGGACTATATCAAGTAGTAGTTTCTGGCTTGTTTCCTCCAGTGGAATGGTGAATTATTCAGAATTATTATTATTCAGAATTATTTACATGCAAAACAGCATAATGATGTCTTTTTTATCTCTACTGTGCCAACACAGTATAGAGTAAACAAAAAGCTATAAAAAATCGGAAGATAAAGTTAACTAAATATATTTTATTTTGGTAATAATGCCCTAAGATGTATAACTTTTTGTTGTTTCTCATTTGAAAACAGTTTACATCAGTACTGGAATGTAATTTAGTAAGCATTAAAAACTCAGTATGTAAGTAAATGCTTTAATATGAAACAGTATATTTTAGTATCAATTCTACCATAGTACAAAATTATATATTACATGTTTCATATTAGTGTATATCTGTAGGTATACACACTATACACACACACACACACACACACACACACACACCCACACACACACATAAATACACTGCAGTGGGAATACTGGATAGAAATTGTGATTATAAAAATGGCAGAAATGTTATCCCAACTCTTGCTAAATACTATTATATATTTAAGGGATAAATGAGAAAAAGGAGAGAAAGAGAAAAGGAAGGAGGGAGGAAGGGAGGCAGGGAGAAAGGAAACAGAATATCCAAAAAGTTAGTTAAGTTTATTCCTAGGTCTCCAAAATTAGTATTAAGTACCTAGTCACATAGTTTAGTTTGATACCTGTAAAATCTGTATTCTCCTTATCCTTTTGAAGCACTCGCTAATGAGTCACAAAGATAAAAATCTTTCAAATGTATACACCAAAAACCTATGTAACATAGGGACAAAATGGAAGTTCTTTAGTCTCTCCCCACCTTTAAATCTAAGGACCCATTGAGTGAGGATTTTGACTTAAAAACAATTATGACCTGCCTGTTATAATATGATCTCTCTACCCAATATTTACTCTGGAAGCTCTGATTCATTGTAGCATTTTTACATGGGTCTTTCTTTTAATTGTTCATGTTCACACTTGGGTTTTTGGTGTCTCTGAACTTATTGCTAAGAGACCTTTGTAATAGCTTTTCAAAATTAATGAATCAAATGCTGGTGAGCACATGAATTTCTGAAACATATATATTTTTTAAGCCAAGCTTTAAAAGTCAAGGATGATAAGAAAGAGGAGCAACTGAGTGCTACAGCCAATAATCCAACTCACTCTTCGATGCTTCTGAATTTAAAATTAGAAGTGTTTCACTACACCTGAATTACTTGAATTACTTTGGCTCAGATAAGTAATTCCAATAGATCAGCCCTAGAGATAATCACCTAACTTTAAAATTAGACTCACTGAAATGTCTGCTCTCCTCAAAATATCATTTTACAGGTTGAAGATATTGTCCTATGAAAATCTAAGAAGCTTTAAGATGAGAAACACCTTAGATATGATGCATTACATGCATAATATAAACTTGACTCACTTCTCAACATTTCACATTTTTATGTATTTATACTGTTAAAATATGCTCAAGGGACTCCTCATTATACTTGTATAACTCTAAAGGGAAATAGTAGAAATAACAGTTATTGTAGTGTTATGCTAGTGAAAAAAACTAATTAGCTTAGGTCAAAGGATGTAAAAATGGAATGGTAAGCACTTACTGAATCATTAAAAGAAAGGAAGAGCTAGATTCCATGAAGCAAGAGGTCAAAGGAATAAAACTCAAGCTGAGGTAAGTTCATTGCTAGCACAATTCCCCTTAATGCAATAAAACAAATGAAGAATCAGCTAAGTAGAGAGGACTTCCTATTATATCCAACATACTAATGATTTCTACCCTTCAGTGGCTTGTCAAATTTGCATAAATAAAAAGCATTATTAATATAGAAGTAGAGTACATGACCATATTTTTCCTTAGGGATCATGCCATGTCAGAAATTATTAACATTTCTAGACACTTCAGCAAATACCCTTGGGTAGAATGCAACAGTAAAAAGTGATGTAAATAAACATGGAAGAGCAAATCAGACAAAGATGGGGTAAAATGTATAAGTAGAGATAATCTGCTATAATTTATCAAATCTGTTGTTAATCTATTTAAAAATCTGGGTGTGTCATCTTGAAATAAACTAAGAAACATAATTGTATTTCCAAATGGTTAGAAGTAGACACTATTAAATGGTCAGTTATAAAATGGAATGATATGCAAAGTTGATTATTTCTGTTTATACGTAAAGTAAAACCTTAAAGTTTTCTTTGCCATTCCACAGGTTTTTACTCTTTCATGGACCCTTGGTCACCCATATTTCTTAGAAACCTGTGTAGCCATTTTGTGTTCTCTTATACACCTATCACCACTGCAGTGTCCAATGTAGCATCAGTTTACCGTTTTAAGGTAACATCCATGTTCTACTTGTTATAGTAGTACTGTGCCTTAAAAATGGAATTCCTCCCGTTGACCCATTTCTCAACAGAAGCTTCTTTTCTGGGCTAGATCAAGTGCATTAAGCTGAAAAATTTATCCATGCTAATGATCAGTCATAGGCTAATTGCTCACTGCATTTGAAAGTATGTGTCGATTATACCATCAGGCGTTTCTAGGAATATCTTAGTCTGTGGATTACTGAATAAATTTCAGATACCATAATAGATGCTTGTAGTGAAGTGCAAAGATGATTAAGATTTTCTAAGTACATTCCAAGTATGAAGTAAAATACAGAACAGCAAAATAGAATGGATTCCAACACCCTGCTTCAAAACTCAGAGATACAAAAAGGATTCATAGGCATACCACTTGGGAAATTGTTGCCAAAATCCCCAAAAAACATTAAGCTATGGTTAGATGGTTTTAGAAGTCTTCTGTCTACATAAATGTAAAGTCAGTTTCCTTGGAAGCAACTTCAGTAACTGACAGGGTTTGGTTGTGTCCTCAGCCAAATCTCATCTTGAATTGTAGCTCCTATAATTCCCATGTGTTGTGGGAGGGACTTGGTGGGAGGTAACTGAATCATGTGAGCATGTATTTCTCATGCTGTCCTCATAATAGTAAATAAGTCTCATGAGATCTGATGGTTTTATAAAGAGGAAGTCCTCTGCACATGCTCTCTGGCCTGCTGCCTTGTAAGTAAGAAGTGAATTTGTTCCTCCTTTGCCTTCTGCTATGATAGTAAGGCCTCCCCAGCCATGTAAAATTGTAAGTCCATTAAACCTTCTTTCCTTTTTAAACTACCCAATATTGGCTATGTCTTTATTAGTAGTTTGAAAAAAGACCAATATATTCCATCTCTATAATTTACTAATCATTCCATTTCAATGATTTACAAACAATACAAATGATTTCATCTTTTAAAACTTTATATCTGTGGGATTAATGGGGTCAAGGCCTATGAATAAATGTGCTCAGAAACCAGATAATTGAATATAAAGATTTTTAAAATAAAAACTACTATTATCCCCAGACTTATTATTCTTTCCACAGGTAATCTTTACCTTGATTCAGGAGATGAAGCAAAACTAAACCTATCTTAGAGATTTAGCATCTAGAACACACTGCGCAGACATGAATAAAATGTGTAAGGGCAATTTAAAAGTAATAAAAAGAAAAGTAAACAAAAAGTTATAAAATGATTTATTTCCATTAGTAGATGAAGCTTTGAAAATAACTGAAAATTTTATTGGTTGGTTAATATTTTATTCAATTTATATAATAGCGTAAATGTTATACTTTATAGATTACCTTTGCAAGAAGCTTTCTGATGTAGTTTGGATGTTTGTTCTCTTCAAATCTCATGTTGAAATGTAATCCCCAATGTTGGAGGTGTGGCCTGGTGGGAAGTGTTTGGGTCACAGGGGCAGATCCCTCATGAATTTCTTGGTGCTATCCTCATAATAGTGAGTGAGTTCTCATGTGATCTGGTTGTTTAAAAGTGTGTGGGACCACCCCCCCTTTCTCTTGATCCTGCTCTTGCCATGTGATATGTGGGCTCTCACTTCAACTTCTGTCATGACTGTAAGTTTCCCAAGGCCTCATCAGAAGCAGATGCCAGCCCTTTTCTGAAAACCCTGCAGAACCATGAGCCAATTAAACCTCTTTCCTTTATAAATTAACCAACCTCGGGTAGTTATACAAAAATGGCCTAATCCACTTCTAAAACGATATGAATGTTAGGCCTCCAAGTCCAGGCCTGGCCATTTTAGCCTTCGTGACCCGCACATACACCTCTGGAAAGTCCCCAGGAGTCAGAAATTCTAAAGTAACTGCAAGTGACCAGGTGGCCACAGAAAGAAGTAAAACAACTTGTTCCTGCCTCAACTAATTGCTCTGCAAACCTATATCCATTATTCCTGTTCAATAAAAATTGCCCCCGGACATTAGGTTTCTCAAGACCCCTACCCCTGTAACTATGTAATCTACTGCGTCCTCCCTTCTGACTACAACCAATACTCCCCACCCTTATGAGCATGCCTGTTTTCCGCTCCCCTTGTGATCATGGATCCCGTGACACCCTCCCTTTCCAAGACAGATAATCATCTTTAGCTAACCATTTGCCCCAACCTATATAATCAATGCCATTTCCTACCCACTTTGCCTAACTCCTTTCTCAGACTTGGCCTGCTTGTACCCAAGCATGAAATAAACAGTCTTGTTGCCCACACAAAGCCTGTCTGGTGGTCTCTTTACATCAGCAACACACAAGAGACTCTTAGTAATAAATTCCAAACAAATACATATGAAGTAAGAGTTTTTGGGGAAAATTATAAAGAGATTGAAAAATAACGTAAAACTATGGAAAAGTTTCAGAACATCTCAGCGACCTTGACCTCTTGTGTCTTCACATCATGAATCTCTTGCAGATCTACCCCAGCACCAACCTGGCTTGTGTCAGCCCCACAGGGTGGCTAGAACCAGATTAGCAGCAGTATTCACAGTAGTCTGGCCCTCAGGGATTGCCACTCTTGAGGGAAGAGGGAGTGCCTCACAGCAAGAGAGTATCCCATGGGACAAAAGAAAAACCAGTGTGAGTTTTCTGGGTTCCAAAACTTCCCACATGTGGGCAGGAAGCAGTTGCAGTTCTTTCAGCAGAAGTACAAACACAGTGCTGGGTTCATTGTGGGTAAGACTGTCGTTCTGTCCCAGGAGTCAAACAGCCCTGGTGCTGATGAAGGGATTAGTAGAAGGGGACTTCTCTCCCTTGCCCATCACTGCAGACACATCCAAGGCTTCTCCCATTGGAACTCAGCATGAGTGCACCTGTAGATGGTATTTATGGAGCATTTTGAGGTGCATTCTCACAGGAGGTATGTTCTTTAGTCTCAGTCTTGCAAGAGGGGTAGAGTCCCGATCCCTCTGTCTCTCCAGAGTCCTGATCCCTCTGTCCATGGAACATCAGCATTCCTAGAGATGGACAAAGATGTTCGCCTGATCTGCATATCTGGAACACTGGGACAGGGGCATCATAAGGAGGATGATTTCTTTCTTACTGGCCTGATGGTAGAGCTAAGGCAGCTTCTTTCCTTCCCACTGAGAAGACCTAACAGCATTTCACCAGGAGCTCCCCCAGCCTCCTCTGTCAGGGCTGAGGGTTTTGCTCACCATTGGGGTATTAGATATACCCACCTGTTTTAGCTGAAGCCAGTTCTTATCCATGAGCATCTCCTAATCGCTTGAAGACTGAACTATTCAACCCAGTGAAAAAAAAAATTCTGTGCAAAGAAAAGTGTACACCACTGGACACTGAGTTAAGCTTCACGAGACCTCTTTAATCCTGGCCTCACGGGAGACAGTGAACCTGTTCTGTACACAGTGTGATGGTTAATATTAGGCGTCAACTTGATTGGATTGAAAGATGCCTAGATAGCTGGTATTGGTTTTGAGTGTGTCTGTGAGGGTGTTGCTAGAGAAGACTGACATATGAGTCAATGGACTAGGAGAGGAAGATCCACCCTCAATGTAGGTGAGCACTATCCAATTGGCTGTCACTATGGCTGGGACAAAGCATACAGAAGAAGGTGGGATAAGCTGGTTTACTGAGTCTTCTGGCTTTCAGCTTTCCCTCATGCTGGATGCTCCCTTCTGTTCCTCATTGTCTTGAACACCAGAATCCAAGTTCATCTGCCTTTGGACTCTGCAACTCACACCATGGAATACTATGCAGCAATAAAAAAGTCATGGCCTTTTCAACAACATGGATGGAGGTGGAAACCATTATCCCAAGCAAATTAATTCAGGAACAAAAAATCAAATATCGCATATTCTCACTTATAAGTGTTTGCTAAACAATGAGAACACATGGACGCTAGGAGGGGAACAATAGACGCTGGGGTGTACTAGAGGGTGGAGAGTGGGGTGAGAGTCAGGACCAGAAAAACTACCTATCAGGTACTATGCTTATTATCTAGGTGATAAAATTATCTGTACACAAAACCTCCATTACATGCAGTTTACCTACACAACAACATGCTCATGTATCCCTGACCTATAATAAAAGTTGTAAAAAAATTAGTGGCCTTTAATTAGAGTTTAAGGTGATAAAGAAAGGCTAAATATAATGAATTCACCATAGTACATACTATATAATAGATGCAAAATCATCGCCACTTTGCTTCTCAGGATCTAAACTAAACAAAAGAAAAAGAACTATATATCAACATTTACACTGGCAAATACATTTATCTTCAGCTGATTAGAGCAAATATGATGTTGTCAGACAATGTGAACTCTACTGAGTTGAATTTACTTCCTAATTTTAAATTCTGTACAATAAAAGCAAGGCGATCTCAATGTAAAGCCAAATTGTTTTATACAGCAAGTTTTATATGTATATGAATTCCAGTTTGTTTGTGTGCCTAATTAACGAGTTGCAATACTCAGTGATTAATAATGAGAGGATGAGTCTAGATAACACTGGGCTGTCTGATTTTTGCAAGTCTCTCAGAATCGTGATATATTTCTTTTCAAGCATCAATCTTGAAGACTCACAGGTTGTGAAGAGAGGACTTAGTTTTCAGAAAAACACCTCAGTGATAAAGAAGAGATTGTCTGTTGTGTCATGACCTCTCAAGCAGAAATTCTATAAATAAGGATAACACAAAGCAGAATGGTAGGCATGTACCTATGATAAGTGTGTTTTATAGAAATCATGAAATTATTATATTGTGGTCTATTTGGCCAATTTTTAATGAGAAGCATTAGCATACATTCTGTATTTTTGAAATTGAATTAGTAAACTCATGTTGAGTAAGGAGGATGATAAATAAGAATCCATGGGTGATTTATCACTTCTTCCTGGAGAGCACCTTTAGCAATAGCAAATGTAAATTAAGATGACACTACAAAATAGATTAGTGGAAAATAGTATGCAGAATTCCAGAGAGATTAACAATTAGGACAGGAGGTATTTAAAAATCACAGAGGAAACTGAAGTACCTACTAGTCTTGGAAAGAATTTGTGTTTATTTAGTTTTAGTCCAAGAATCTCAGTACATTTAAATGGATTTCAAATTTTCTTTCACATGCTAAAGTATCCACATTGTAATTTAAATTCTACAGATAAAAATAAAAATCAAAGTGTCCTAACTTTATTGAGAACTACAAAACAGAAAGGAAGCTACTAATGAATCTCTCTTGGTAAATTATTCACAAACAGACACATACACGGGGAAGATGAGCAGAAAACTGCATTTCACTAATACTGTGTGGCAGGATAATTTACTGGAAAATTCATTTGTGTTTTGTTTTCTCTGCTGAGGAACAATCAGAAAGAATGGGAGTTCATTGTGTCTTGTGCTCTGCATTTCTTCCTCTGTTCTGTGAAGGTCTCTGTAGATTTGTTTTTTTTCTTTTTTTGCCTTGGGGGATTTTCAGGGCCTAAAACAGAAGGTGCTTGAAAATAACCTCTTTAACTGTTTTTTTTTTCTTTTGGGTTTTTTTTTTTTTTTTTTNTGGTGAAAGTACAAAACCGAGGGTCGCAAATTCAAACTCTAACAAAACCAGGCAGGTACCTAAATGAACAAAGCCGACTGAGCTTAATTTGTTACACACAGGCTCACTTAAGTGGCATAATTGACTATATAGCAATAGTATTTGTTTTCTTTAGGAATATACTTCATTCCCTTTTTCTTAAAATTCTTAACATTTTGATTCATCTTTTTTCTTTCCTTCTTTGATAGTGTCCAAGAAAGATTGCACTAAATAGAGTTAAACAGGAGGGAAGATTTTACCAGGGCTAGTAAAATAGGGGTCAAGACTTGCAATAGAGAAGAGAAATTGAACTCAACTTTGCTGAAACAAAAGACTGGAAGAGATTTTAAGCACTGCAGTGAACCAATGGAAAAATACTGGAGGACTTTAGATGGGAGGTTGGTCAACGTGATTAGGTCATCTGTGTTTGCTAAGAGGTGCCCACTGAAGTGAGGCTTCCACTCACTCAAAGAGATTTAGACATAGGGCACTATCTTCTTTTACATTTTGAAAAGGAGCATTCCAGGTTTGTGAGAAAGACATTTCTGGGTTTTAAAATTGGCAAGAGGCTGGGAGAAGGTTTACATCTAAAGAGAAAGAGTTTGTAATTACGACTTTTCTAAAGTAATTGCTCTTAGAAACACCTGGACTAAATAGAGTCTCACTTTCACGTTTTTCTTATGGGTTATTTATTTATTTATTGAGAGGTTGGATGGAGTTGAAATCTTTATAGCAATTTATAGAAAGTTGCTGAAAGAAAAGAATACCTGAAGACATAACTTAGTGGCTTAAATATTAAATTCCCTAAGCTAAGTCATATTCTTCATGTCTCCAATTTGACTAAAACAATATATCACAATAATAAATGAATTGTGAATTTATTTCTAGTGAATTCAGCTGAATTATAATTGTAGAAATAGGACAAACAGAAATTAAAATATATATGTATATATATGAGGGACTGCGTTAAGGAACAAAAAACATCTCTTCTGGAGTCCACAAGGGGCATGGTTTCAAAGGCAGGAATTTCCCAGCACCATGCCTCCATCCACACCACCATCTAGGAGGCAAAATTCTTTGTCTGACTTTCCTGCACCCCAGCTAGCTAGAAATTCCAGCTGAGTTTCTTTTTTTCAGAAAGGCAGCAGAATGCTCTGGGAGGTAAGGGCTCTGATTGTGGGCCAAGCAGCCAATCCAGTATCAGAGTCGAAGATCAATCACTCCAGAGGAAGTTTGAAAGAACTCCTATCATTGGAAGACAACATGAATAGCGCGGGAATAACTTCAGGGTTAAAACCCCAGGGCTCCTTACCTATACACCCGGATCCCTCCCCCATGGCAGCATGGGAACACACTCTCTCTTTCTCTTTCTCTCTCTCTGCCTAATAAATCGCTTCTTTGCTAAACTCCAGGGCCCCTTCTCCTATTCTTGGGTAAGAGAGGTCAAGGACACCCCTGCTCCCTCCCCCCCACATATATATTTATAAATTATATATATACATATATGTAGTTTTGTTCTCTGTTACCAGGTAAAGAAATAGAGGCAAAAATAAGCCCCAGAACCTACTGTCAGAAAACAAGCAAAACCCAACACCACTAGGTTTATAAGTGCAATTGGATAGACACTTCAATAATGTGAATTAGAAGAAGCTGAACTTCATCTATCAAAACTTTTTTTGGCAGAAGGTCATGGCGGTCATCATTTCATTTGTTTCTTTTAAGAGATAATGTATGGATTATAAAACATTTATATGTTATTTTACAGTAGTTTATAGAAGTATAAATTCAACTCTGTAGGAAAAACTCTTGGAAATTCTCTTCCTTTATTTTATATTTTAGTGCAGAGGGTTGAGTTCATTATACTCCTTGGATCTGATCTGGGCTCACTTTATTTTTTTCTTTGAGGCTTACAGGTATTTCTTTATGTGCTCCCACTGGGAAGTTTTCTATGTGTTTTCATGAAATGTCTATTGTTGTTTTGTGTGCATATGTTTTAATGTATATAAATTGTGTCACAGATCTCATTTTTTTCCTCAAAAAGCATTGTACTTTTAAATTATGTTTATGTTTGTATGTGTAGATCTGTTGCTTCTATTTGAAGCAAAACTTGAATTTCATGGTGTGCATGGATTACACTTTACTTATCTACTATGACAAAACTTGATACAAGTTTCTATTCAAAACTTGAATTTCATGGTGTGCATTGATTACACTTTACTTATCTACTGTGACAATGATGGACACTTTGATTGGCTCTAATTGTTTGCACCCACAGTAATGCTGTGGCAAACACTCTTGTTTGTGTCCATTAGAAATCTTTACAAAAATTATCTAAGAAGGGTATTTTGCAGTTATAGGTTATCTTATTTATAAAACCATCAACAATTGGTTACCCAGAACAAATACACCAGCTTTCTCTTTCACTAGCAATGCATGGACATTCTTATACCACATCTTCACCAATTCTTGCAAAAATTCAGCTTTCTAATGGATGCAAAGTAATAATGCATTGTGCTTTAATTTTTAATTATTTACCTATTAAGTGATTTAAACATGAATACAATAATTTTCTTAACTTTTTGTGTTTTATCTTTTGTTAGTTGCATGTTTGTATCTTGTATCCATTTCTTTCTAATATGGTTTCTATCTTTTTCTTGTTACTGTATTGAAGTTCATTATTTATTCCACATATAAAATGCTTAATTTCGTAGTAATCAAATTTTCAATATTTTGACCTTTTTTACCTTTGGTGTTTTTGCTGTTTTAAGTCCTTAGCTACTCAAGGGTAGCAAAAATCATTACATTAATTCAAATTAATTTTAAAGTTTTATCATTCACATTGTAGCTAGTTCTAAGTTTTAGTTTGAAGATCTCTACCCATAAAATCTCATGGATCTAATTATTTTACATGTCCTTTAAAACAGAGGAAAGTGAAAATCAGTGGAAAGAAGGATAAAATGCATGATAAAAAATAAAGATAAATACCCTTTGATAGAGAAGAATACAAAGAAAGGTATATTTCACAGGATTTAATTACATAAAAATTGTTAAATAATAATGTTATGGACTGAAGTATGTCCTATTAAAATTCATCTCTCAACGCCTTAAGCCCCAGTACCTCAGAATGTGACCGTATTTGGAGATAAGGTATTCTATTTTATTTTATTTTATTTTTTGAGATGGAGTCTTGCTCTGTTTTCCAGGCTAGAGGGTAATCGCACAATCTTGGCTCGCTGCAACCTCTGTCTCCCAGGTTCAAGTGACTCTCCAGCCTCAACTCCAGAGTAGCTGGGACTACAGGTATCTGCCACACCTCATCTGGCTATTTTGTTTTTATTTTTAGTAGAGACCACATTTCACCATGTTGGCCAGGCTGGTCTCGAACTCCTGACCTCATGTGACCTACCTGTCTCAGCCTCCCAAAGTGCCAAAATTACAGGCATGAGCCACCATGTCTGGCTGGCAATAAGGTATTTTAAAGAGGAAATTATGTAAAATGAGGTCCTTAGGATGGGCCCTAATCCAATCTGACTGACACCATTATCAAAAGAGGAGATTAGGACATGTGAAGAGATATCCAATATGCTGAGGCACAGAGGAAAGGCCACATGAGGACACAAAAACAGGCAGCTATGTGCAAGCCAAGAAGAGTGAACTCCAGAGAAACCAAACCTGCTGACAACTTTATTGTGTACTTCTAGCCTCCAGAACTGTGCTTTTTAAGCCACTTGGTCTGTGCTTTTTGTATGGCAGCCCTAGCAAATTAATACATGTAGGTTAACATGGAATAGAATTTTATATTGAATCATCAAAAAACCTTTCTGCTACTAAATACTATCAAGAATAAAAAATAATCACTCCAGATAAACAATGACAATCACTTCTCATGAAAATATTTACAGCTGTTGATAATAAATGCTAAAATATTATGTATCAACTTGTGCTTAACAGGTAGAAGTGTAGATTGTTAGGTCATTTTTAAACTTTCATATTCTATTAACTATTGTTCATTGTTTGCCTAGCTATGCTATTGTAAAAAGAAATGTTGTAGTCTTGGTATACATAATGAAGCAGAAAAACAATGCATTTGTAATAAATTACTCTATTAGCTTAATTTTTTTCAAATAACAATTTTAAACAGATGCTGGTCCACTCTGCTGAAATAGGCTGCTTATTCATTAACCAAACATAAATTATATTATAATAATAGTTACTCCTATTTCCTAGTTCCTTTAATATTCTATTTCTCATCCAAATAAATGGTTCTTAATAACAGTGACTAGTGTCCTTATGCAAATAAAAGTGAGGTATATTCCCAATTGTTATCAATGTTTTGACACAGAAGCTCAAAAATGATGGTTTTTTCTTAAATAGACCACTTTCAACCTTTAGAAAACCTGTTGGTCTGAGATAGGTTTTTTAATGTATTCAGTGCTTTGATGATAACCAGAGCAATGGCTGTATGCAACTGTCAATAAATACACATGGGAAGAAAAAGCATTATGAAATAACTCAAGATAAAATTTATTGGTGAGAATTGGAGCCACTATCATCAGTCAACTGTCTCCTTTCATTTCACCTAGGTATATTGCTTTTAATTTTTTTCAACTTACTAAGGATCACATTGCAGAAGCTAAAGAAATAGTAAGGACTCACTCATTGATTTATAGAATGCTCAAGCCTCCTGGTTCTAACTGAACTGAAGTTTACCTGAGTAATTCTTATATACCTAGATGATGACACCTTCTTAGAGTGGTGATAAAACACCAACTCTGTTCAACATTAAACCAGCGAGGCATAGAGGACAGCCACCTTCTCTCATCCTCATTCCTGTTGATAAGATTATATATCACTGGGACAACAGCATGTCTAATTCAAGATATGAAATGCCTGTTTGTTCTCTCACATGTAGTGAGGAAAAGCATTTCAAAGTTTTCCAGCTCTCTAGAACTAATCATGACAAGTTGATTCTCACCAGGTGACAACATTTTACTCTGCTCTATCAGAATATGTGCCCTGTAAACCAATTTGACATACATTCAGAGAACTTGGCCTTTAGAATCATATAATCTTATCTTTATTTTCACAAAATAGGATCAACAGCTGGGAGAAAAAAATGTGTGAAGGAGCATATGCAGAGAATCACTCTTTCTCCGTCTTTGCTCTCACTCTTGCTCTCTATCTCAATCCCTGTCTACCTTTCATTCTTGCTCTCACATGTGCTTGCTCATAGTGCAAGGGATGCACTAGTGTTGTATTGACCAGGATTCAAATCCTGATTTTGGTTCTTAATATCTGAAAATCTATTAAAATAGTCACATGCTTAGCATAGTTTCTGACAAACATTTACCTCTTAATAAATGTTGGTATGTTCAAACTCCATTCCTATGTTGGATTTTGAAAAAAACATTTTACACTTTTGGTTTTCAGTCCAGCATGTAAGAAGCTTGAAAGTCACCACTCTATCTAACAACAGGTAAAAACATGTACCAACTAAAAAGCCAACGACTCTTCTTACGTCCTTAAGAGAAGTGAGGTCATAGCGCAAACCACTGCCCCCAAACTGAAGATACAAGTAGAAAAATACAAAGCAAAAACCCAAGAGCTGAAACCTCCTTGGGAACAAGGGCTGGTGTAGAGAAGCCAGAACTGGAATTGACAAATCACTGGAGGCTCAGTGTGGACAAGTGTGGGTTAAAGGATCCAGGGTAGCCCTGGCACTGAGGTCACCTCCACACTTTTGTGAGTTTTACCTTCTGAAGCTCTACCAGGTTCTCACAGTGAATATCTGAAAAACACCTCCTGCTTCTGACAGGGGGAGGGGTAAAGAATCTATTTTGAAACATGCTAGATCATTCTGTCCTTCTGAACAAGGTCTGTCCTCAATAGAAACTGCTTAACCCGAGCCTAACTGCTAGAATTTTATCAGAGCCTAGGCGACTTGGGAGAAGAGAAATATCCAACTTCAGCCAGCACTAGCCTTCCATGTGGGAGAAGGGAAACATCAAACTTCAGTCCACTGTAGTTATCCTGTCCCATGTAAGGTGAAGGAGAACACACTGAGAAGAAAGTGTGAAGCTCACAGTTCAGAGGCAAAGACTTACTAAAGGAGTAAGGCTTAATCTAATCATAGGTCTATAGAATACTTCCCTACTGCCATACTTTGCCCCCATAAAACTAAAAGCCTATTTACAGCAGTTTCTTTTACCCAGAACATCATGTTCAGCTACAAAGAAAAATTTGCATTACATACTGAAGGCTGTAATAATAATAATGCAAATAAACAGGCTGAAGAGCAGAGCAGGCATCATAACAAGACCCAAATATAGCAGATATGTCAAAATAATTAGGGCAAAGATTGTAAACAACTATGATTAATATTCTAAGGGTTCTAATGTATAAAGTAGCTTGCATGCAAGAAGAGATGGACAATGTAAACAGAAATATGGAAATTCTAAGACCAAAAAAAAGTAGTAAAGATTAAAAAACAAACAAACAAAAAAAACCTTCCACAGAATGAAAGATATCTTTAACAAAAGTATGATAGGCTGGACATGGTTGAAGGAAGTATCTCTGAATTTGAAGGTATCTGAGAAAACTCCCAAACTAAAAAGCAAACAGGAAAAATCCAGAAACACAAGACAGGTTCTGCAAGAACTTAAAGACAACTAAACAGATATAACCTATGCATAATGGAAATAATAGAAGAAGAAGAAAATGAGAAAGAAGAAGAAATAGTAGAAACATTATAATACCTGATAATTTCTCCAAATTAAAGTCAGATAGCAAACTACAGATAATAGTAAGCTCAGAAAACACTGAGGGGATAAATGTCAAAAACTTTACACTTAAATATCTTATTTTCAAACTTCAGAAAATCAAAGAAACAAATTGAAAAATGCTAGTGTAATGGGGGACAGCTTACCTACAGATGGGCAAAGATAAGAATTATATCTGACTTTTCCTCAGAAATAACACAAGCAAGATGTGAAAGGAGTAACAAATTTAAGCTTGGTGAGAAAGAAAGAAAAAAAAACACCAGCTAGAATTCTGTGAAATTATCTTCAAAACTGAAGGAGAAATAATGATTCACATAAGGTAAGGATATCCCCTTTTACCACTGCTTTTTGACATAACTGGCAGCCCTAGACAATACAATAAGATAAGAAAAGGAAATAAAAGCCTTACTGGTTTAGGAAGAAAGAAAGGAAACTGTCTTTGTTTGCAGATAAATGAACATCTGAGTAAAATGTCTCTAATCGTTAGCAATAAAATTGATAGAGCTAAAGTGATTATAGCACAATTGTAGGATACAGGGTTAATATGTTAATACAAAATTGCTTTTCTATATGCCACAATGAACAAGTGGGATTTAAAATTAAAAACACTGGACCATCTACATGAGCACTTAAAGCCTAAAACATTTATGTATAACTCTAACAAAATATGCACTATATCTATCAGGAAAATGAAAAAACTCTGATGAAAGAAATAAATGAAAAAATATTCCATGTTTATGAGTAAGACTCAGTATCAATATGTAAATTATTCACAACTTGATGTGTAATTCAGTGCAATCCCAATCAAAATTTCTGAAAGTTATTTTGTGGATATTGACAACCTGATTCTAAAGTTTATATTGACTGGCAAAAGATCCAGAATAGCAAACACAATATTAAAGGAGAAAAAAACAGGTGGAGAACTGACACTACTAAACTCAAGACTTACTATAAAACTACAGAAATTAAGGCTGTGTGGTACTGGTGAAAGAACAAACAGATAAATAAATGAAACAGTATACAGAGTGCAGAAATTAAACTTACATATAGTCTACTGCTTTTTACAAAAAAGTGAAGGCAATGCAATGAACAAATACAGTCTTTTCAACAAAGTGCTGGTACAACTGGACATCCATGTAAAAAAAAACATTGAATCTAGACACATATATAATGCTCTTCATAAAAATTAAGTCAAAATGAATTATGGACCTAAATGTAAAATACAAAAGTATAAAACTCCTGAGAAGTAACCTAGAAGACAATTTAGATGACCTTGGTTATGGCAATGCCCTTTTTATACACAAAACCAAAAACACAATAATGAAATATGTAATTGATGTTAAATTTTATTAAAATTAAAAAATATCTTCTCTGGGAAAGACACTGTGAATAAAAAGACATACCACAGACTGAGAGAAAAAGATTTGAAAATATACACATCTAATTAGGACTCTTATCCAAAATTTGCAAAAAAACTCTTAAAAGTCAACAATAACAACACAAAATTTCTGTTAAACATGAGTCAAAGACCTTAACAGATACTTCACCAAAGAAAAAATACTGATGGCAAATAAACAAATAAAAAAGTCATACACTAGGGAATTGCAAATTAAAATAGCCATGAGATACCTCTGTGCCCCTATTAGAATGGCCAAACACCTATTAGAATGGCATAAGTCCAAAACGTTGACTGTTGAGGATGTAACTAGAATTTTCATTTATTACTGGTAGGAAATCACAATAGTAAAGCTATTTTGGAAAACAGTTTGGCTGTTTCTTACAAAACTAAACACACTCTTACCATGTGACCCAGCAACTGTACCTCTTGGTATTTACCCAAAAGAGTTAAAAATCTATGTCTACAAAGAAACTAACACACAGATGTTTATAGCATCTTTAATAGTACTTGACAAAATTTGGAAGCATCAAAAATATAATTCAATAGGTGACTGGATAAATAAACTGTTGTACATCCAGGAGATTGAATATTATTCAACACTAAAAATAAATACGCTATAAAGCCATGAAAAGGCATGAGAGAGCCTAAATGCACATTATATTTAATATGTAATGTTAATAATATGCAATATGAAAGACGCCAATCTGAAAAGCCACATAATGTATGATTGTAATTGTGTAATTGTATGGGGTCCTGGACAAGGCAAACTAAGGTAACAATAAATAGATTGGTGGTTGCCAGGAGTTCCACATGGAGGAATAAATAAATAGGGGAAGCATAGAAGATTTTAAACTTGGCAAAGATATTTCTCATATGACTTCAAAAGCACAAGCAATATTAAAGTTTTTCCACTATGTTTTCTTCTAGAAGTTTTACAGTTTCAGATCTTACATTTAAGTCTGTAATTTATTTTAAGTTGATTTTCAGGTATGGGCTGAGGATATCCAGTTTTCTCAGCACCACTTATTGATGAGACTGTCCTTTCTCCATTGTGTTTTCTTGTCATTTTTGTCAAAGATCAGTTGACTGTAGATGTGTGTATTTATTTCTGGGATCTCTATTCTGTTCCATTGGTCTACATGTCTATTATTATACCAATATCAAGCTGTTTTTTATTTATTTGTGTTTTCTTCAACTTCTTTCATTAGTGTTTTATTGTTTTTGGTGTACAGATCTTTACATAGTTGGCTACATTAATTCCTAAGCATTTTGTTTTTTGAATTGGTGGTAAAGGGGATTGCTTTTTTTATTTTTATTCAGATAGTTCATTGTTCATAGATAGACATGCTACTTACTTTTTTATGTTGATTTTATATTCTGAAACTTTACCAAACTTATCTGTCAGTTTAACAATATTTTTTGGTCATTTCTTCAGAGTTTTCAATTTATAATATCATGTCATCTTAAAACAAAAAGTTTCACTTCTTTCTTTCCAATGTGGATGCCTTTTATTTATTTGTTAGTGCTACAGTATTAAGCACATGTGAAAATATTTTGTCATATTGCTATAAAAGTTCATAAACATTTTTTCTCTGTTTTTGCTCTCACTTTATGGTGGATCATTGTAAAATAGTTCATGGACACACAAAGGTCCACTGTCTAATTTTTGAGTCTCTTTGTTCCAACATATTTTAATAGGTCATTAATGACAGTATTCTCTCTCTCTCTCTCTCTCTCTCTCCCCCCCCACCCTCTTTTCTTTTTAAGTGAGTGAGGAAAGGTAAAAATAAGTTATTCAATATGCATAGATGATTTAAAGTATTAAACATGTTTTGAATATATCCAGTATTGAACTTTCAATATTGTGTTAAGACATATACATTGAAACAAAATTAATAAAACAAACAAAAATCCTTAGTGGAAAAAAATAGCCCTTCTTTCAAGTGGAATGGCTGATAAAAAAAAAATGTTTAACCAAATATGCAAAGCACTATACATATAGGCACCAAGATGAGTGACTTACCATTTAGAAAAGTTAGAAATCAATATAGTTAGAAAAGTTGTCCTTTTCCCTTAGACTCTGCAATCTTTATAGAGGACTTAAATTCCATTGAAAATAACTAAACTTGAGGCAAATTTCTCAGTGTTTTCAATGCATTGTAAGATCAGAGATTATTCCCGTCCTTAGGAATTTACAGAAGGCCAGCTAGAAAGATGTAAATACCTTGCTGAAACCTACTGTGTATGGTGGCTAAGAGAAGACTTCCTCTTTACCCTCTGAAGATTCATTGAAATATCAACCCACAAAAGTCAGGTTAATTGGTGAAAAGGCACACAAATTTATTTAACCTGTATTCACAGTGAGAATCACAGAGTAATTACACACCCCCACCGTATTCCCAAGGTGATTCAGAAGCTTATATACCACCTGGCTAAACAGATTATGGAAGAGGGAGAAGAGGAATTCCATTGAAGGGAAATAAAGGATTACTAGGCGAATGAATGAATCCAGGAACAGAGATTAACTTGTAAATAGTATTTTTGTTTGTTTGTTTGTTTGTTTTGACAGTGAAAGGGCCTATTCAGGCGTGATATACACATTTTGTCTCACAAGGAGAGAAAGAATAAACTGTTCTTGTTGGGTCTGGATTTTAGGCAGAAAAAGAAATTTTAACTTCTTAGGAAAGATAGTGGGGTTGTGGGAAGGCTAGACAGACCATGAGGCTTCCTCAGTTGTCATGTCATATGGCACATTTTTTGGGTATTAGCTTCTTAGTCCCAACATGTGTTCATACAATGTGAAAAGAAAGATAGGACTGAGTCTCCATTATCATGTGAACTTCCATAGAGAAGGTACAAAGGGAGAGTTTAAAGGCAAGACTGCAAGGAGTCCGGAGCAAAAACTAGAAACACAGAGGAAACTATAAGAAATCTAAAATAAGGATTAGGAAAATAGAGAGTCAGGGCTTCAAGGGAACATCTATGTGAGAAACCCTCTAAAGTCCAGAAGAGTAGCCTGCTTTTCCTATTCTTTTTTTCACCCTCAAACTATCATCTCTGGTTTTGTGTGTTAGAGGTAATGAATTAGCTTAATTTTCATCATCTAGACCTCCAGTATTACATTGCTTTATCATACTTACCAGGATCCTAAAAAGCAAACATATAAACAAAAACAGAAAGTAAACATCTGACCTCCACAGGTGGCCACTGTGTACTAATCCAGGATAGGTGGTGATGGGGATGAGTTGGGGGTGGAGCGTTCAGCACCTATGAGAAAGACAGCAACTACTATTGTGGTCTAGTGAAACACAGGTTTTTCTTTTGGAGAGATTAATCAGCAGTGAGGTCTTCCTAAGTCTAAGAAAAAGAAGAACTTATCACATGAAAATAATGATAGATATCCCTCAAGAATTGAAGATAGGCCAGGTAACAAGTTTATCAGAAAGACTATTCTTGTGTAAAATAAAGAACCTGAAGAGACCAGAATTCTAAAAGCTTTGTTGATTATTCCTATTGAATAATAATTATTTCATATTGATTGATATGAAATATCAATTTCATGAGCAAGTATTTGCAGAACATCCACTATATTCATAGCACTGTGTTAGTCATTGCCGCTGAGATACTGGATAATCTATCTGGAGAGACAGAAATGACAAAGACAAGGTATAGCATATTGTGCTATATAATTAGCTCACTTTTTGGTGCTATAACAGAATGGTACTGACTGGGTAATTTATACATAACAGAAATGTATTCATTCACAATTCTGGAGGCTGGGAAGTTCAACAGCAGGGTACCAGCATCTTGTGAAGGCCTTCTTGCTGCATCATCACATGGCAGAAAATTGAAAGGCAAGTGTGGATGAACTCTGTGCCCTCACATGGCAGCAGAAGAAAATGAACCCAGTTCCTCAAGCCCTTTTTAATAGCAGCATTAATCCATTCATGAAAGCAGAGATTTAATCACCTAAACACCTTCGATTAGGCCTCACCTTCCAAAGCTATTGCATTGCAGACTAAGTTTTCAACATATCACATGAATTTTGAGAAACACATTCAGACCGTAGCAGATGCTAAATTCTGTTGTGCAAATATTGGATCATAAAACATGAGAAAGGATATTGGTGTCAGGTATATAAGGAAGCAAGGAATTCTGCCAGGAGATGAAGGAGAAGTTAACCATAAATGACAAGGAATATGTGGATAGGAGCAAATTATGGAAGACACAAAGGACCCAATGGGAAGTGCTTCCATTGCAAACCCCAGTCAATTAGGATATGATCCTTTCCTTGGAAATAGAATCCAATGGACTGAGAACATTAATTCCCCTCACAAAGAGCCATCTCAAGGTCTCAAAGTACTCATTTTATCACTACATTTGTAAGAGTGTATTTAAAACATCACATCGCTTTAAAAAATGTACCAATATGGTTTATATTTTGGATTTTTAAAAACTTTGGTATGTGAAATTCCAACTTTCCTAATTATATTCTCTTATTTGTTCCCGGTCCCAGTGAAATCTGGTTTATTGCTCTGTTTTATTGTCTTTTCACTGATTGATAAATACAGGCAAACTGAAACAGAATAACTTATGTATAGATATGATGCTTGCTTATTGATCACTACTGCGATCAATAGTGTTATATCCCATGAATTCAGCAGCTCCACTGGAACAATAGCAACTCTAGTTTATTGCAAGTAAATCAGTATGATTATCCTCTACCATGCATGCCTTTCAGAATCTGCATAGTATAGGGATTATCATGATATAATAAAGACCATTCTCTTCTGGCCATCTATGTGCTTTTGGATATTATAACCCCGGGAGTTGATTTTTTCCCCAAATAATTTATAAAATATTTTCACTGAGTAAGATGCTTGCCACTTGTGGGTAGTCACAGGTGCTGGTCCTGTGCTAAGAGATCTTAGGACTGAGTCATGCTGGGGAAGAAATTACTTAAACATTTTAAGGGCAATATCTTAAAGCTAAAAAGTAGTTTCTTCTTCATGTCATGGGTAGAAATAAGAAGCATTCCATTTATAAACTGATGCTCTTTTCCCATTTATTTTTGTCCTGGAATATTTTATTCTTAAGAATATGGGGTGCTGCTTTTAATTCCAGTTTTCCTGTGTGGTGAAACTTTCTGGCACATCTCAACTAGAACGTATTAGGCAAACAGAGAAACAGTATTTGCCTTAAAAGAGTCGCTGGACAATCTTTGCTTTGATTGTCATGGATCATATAGCAGGCTCTGTGAGATTCAAGCAGCTACATTTTTCAGGGTCCCTTGTTAAAGCTGTAGTCACTTACCCTGACTGGTCCAAAGAATGAATATAATGAAACACTTTCTTTTGCCTGGGTAATAAAAAGCTATAAAGCTTCTAGGAGATCGCTGAAAACTGATAGCATACTTGATGGTTTTGCAGCTTAGAGATCTCATCAGTATCTAAATCTGTCATAATGTATGTTTAACAAAAAAGAAGAGCATTTGGAGAACTGACTTGTTTCATTAAGTTACTGCTACATTCTCATAACCAGATAGGAGAGTCTATCATTGTTATCTTAGCAACAAGACACTGGCTTGCTACTGACACCACCTTGGTGGGAATGATTTTAATCAATTCATGTTCTCAGCCTGCCTGCCTCCCACACCAACATACTAGCTGTGACTTGTATAACCATGGAAAATGAGTTTGCATTTTCCTTGATGGCTATGGATATGTGACTCAAAGGGGTTATTTTAGAGAAAATGGAAATGAGATGTGTTGATAGACTTATATAACTCATTTAGAAATTATTTATAGGTCTTTGGTGTCATCTTAACATACATAAAGATCCAAGCTAGGGAGTAATAACAGCTTCTTTTAGAATTGAAAGCATTATCTGATGTGATGGCAAGTGAACTACTGTCATATGCGTGGACATGTGCATAGGCATCTATATGGGAATTTTATCACATGGGATGACATTATTATTGAATACTACAGGACACTTGAATTGCACCATTAGTCAGAAGATCTAAAGTTACTCAGATTGACACTAACAGCAAACATAAGGCAACATTGACACAAAGTCCCCTAATTAAAATAAGTTGAAGGGAAATAAACTAAATTGTCCAGCCACACTTTATATTGTAAAAATGAGATTTTCTACTGTTGTATTTGTAAATTTTAATTTTTTCTAAAATAATTGAGTTTCTTCTTAGACCAAAATATATCCTAATAACCTTAATTTTGTATGTAAATTACTTTTGTAATTATCTTTAATTTGTTAATTTTGAAGTCAGTTATGTTAGAGACCTTCCCTTTTAGAGTAGATGTACACAAGTTTCCATTCCCGATGTGTAGTTCTCCTTAATTATGCTTAAAAAATTAGAGTACTAGCATTATTTTTGTAGTGTATTATAGTATATAAGATTACGGATTTTTGTCTAAGTCAAGTTTTAAATGCCATGTGTGCTAGCTACTCAATTGCTGAAAAATTTGAGTAAGTAACTGAAGCTCACCAAATTTGAATTTCTTCATTTACAAAATGTGGAAATATAATACTTGTACTATACCATATGTTAAATCAACAGGGTTTTTTAAAGGATGGATTAATTTTATTAACAGTACTTTGAACAGAATCTGGCTTAAAATAAGCACTCAATATTTTTAATGGATAAAAATTATTATATTCTTAAGTACCTAATCTATGTTTACTAAGTATAACTTACTTGAATTCACTAAATCTTTCTCAAAACTCTACTTAGCACTATGGAAAAAAATCAAGTACATTTTACATATTTAACTTCTCTCCCTAAAATTGTGACATTCTTGGCTCAGTTAAATATTGTTAGGGATAATATTGCCCTTATCATCAAAGAACTATGTATAGAACTTTGACAGTCATGAATGTCACAATTATACTTCACTCCTAAAATCTTAAATTATCCTCTGTTGTAGTATTTGCTTATCATCTCTCATTTTATAAATGTATTAATGTTCTTGATTAGTTAAAAGGGGTGAAATTGCAGCCACCTTTAAATTAGATCCAACTCAAGGGAAGGATGTGAATAGAACTTGTGTCCAATGGATTGTCAAAAGTTAGTCATTTCTGTTTTACATGATTAGCTAAATCAGCCAACTCGTGGCTTTTTGGAAACAACGCTCTTCCTCCAAGGCCACCCATGGGACCGTTGGCAGCCTAGTTGGAAAGCAAATGCTCTATGCAATTGACAAATAATTTTTACCCATGAATAAATAACTGTGCTGACCTTCAGGCTGCTGCCTATAGAACATGATGCAAATTCTTTCAATTATTATTTTGTTTTTTTACTTTTTAATCTTTCTTGAAGTATTTTACTATTTCTTCCTTCTGTCAAAACATATCAATGTCACTTGGAAAAACTTTGATCCATAATGCCACTGTTCCACCTTTTCTTCCTTCTCTGTATAAATACCCATCACGATTGACATTTAACATTCACAAATGATTGTAGCAGATTTCACTTATGCATGATTGGGTAGGATTTTCTAAATTTAGACATGTGTTTGGTTCATCCAGAAAGTTTTCCAAATTCTTTATATTCATACATTAATATGTTAAATAAATTACATTATTTTTCACAGAAAAAATTTGTGCAACTAGGATATTTGAAGTCTTTTGTTTCTCAGGTTAAAATGTAAATACCTCATTTCCAGCCAATTAAAATAAACTATTTTTATTTGATGTTACATATTGTCTTATACATTAATAAACTAGTTTATATTACAATAGGCATTTCACACAATCACCTATGAACTACATTCGGAGAACCACAATTAGAAGATTCTGGCAATGACTTTTGATAAAGTTGAGTCATACATTTACCTGATATCTTATGTATGTTGGGTTCCCCATTATTTTAATAATTTATCTACCACAGGATTGGCCTCTGTAGATTAAATGAGACTCCACTTTTAGGCTTTGAACAGATGAGGCCACAAATCTTAAGTGTTGGCTCAAACACTAGATTTTTTTTTGTCTACTGTAATAGCAATTACTTGTACTTAAGTCTCACAGAAGATTAAAGTAGAATCTGTATTACTTCTTTTATTTTTTCTTAGACACAAGATTTTCTCTCTAAGACAGAAGGAATTATTTGTCAGTCCAATAATATCTTCTAATAGAAACACTTTGGTCATATATACATATATATTCACATATTAGAATTTTGCTCTAGATTTTCACCTTAAACCAATATTTGATTAATTTTAAATCCAAGGACAATTCTTAATAACATACCAAAAGGACATTACTATAAACATAATTTTCTCTCTAACATCAGTCCTTCTGTTTGGTCCAAAAAAAGAAGGCTAAGTTTAGGATTTATATACATGTTTATATCACACACACACACATCTTAAACAGATTAATACTTATATGCATATACTTATGAATATATAAATGTACACATATAAATGTACAAGTATATATGTGTACATATATATGACATATTTGTATGATATACATTCATGAACACATATAGACAAATATATCTATATTGTGCATAACTGAATAAATTATAAATTTTATTTTAACTATCAAATGGCCCAGTAATTGCAAGTCATGGTAGTTTAAGGCAGATATAGAGGACAAGAATGGAGAAGTAACTACAGACCGAGGCATGAAGGGTGGCCAATCCAGAGGATTGTGGTATCAGTATAGAGCTGGAGATGGAGAGGACCACATTTCCACTCTCATAGAGATTGCTTAACTTTGTCATTAGCTATTCTTGTGTGGCATAACTGCATGAAAAGTCTCACTATAGCCACTCTTTCCTGAGATTCTCAATTCCAACCATGGCCACCACAAATTTTTTATTTATTTTAAAAATTTGTATTTGATGAACTAATATCTGAAAATATGTATTTTTTATTGTACTTTAGGTTCTGGGGTACATGTGCAGGTCATGCAGGATTGTTGCATGGGTGCATACATGGCAAGGTGGTTTTCTGCCTTCATCCCCCCATCATCTATATCCTTAATGAGAGTTACATTCTCCCAAAGTAAGCTAGAGCCAAACTACATTCTTTGCAGCCTGATTGGCTATTCCTCTTCTATTTCTGATTCTTATTTATTGTCCTATTCTTCCCAATGTAAAACAGGACCCACTGCCAACATATACAAAGTTATTATATGCATTGCCAAAAGCCATCTTATCTGAGTAGTTCAAATAGTAGTCATCTCTCCTCCCAGACGAGGCAGTTCACTCTAGAGTGCAAAGCTGATTAGGTTAGTGAGGGAGAGACTTCTGCCCCCACCTGCAGGCTCTCAGCCAGGCATCTTCTTGTAGGGTGCAATTGGCACAGCCCTGCGTGTCAGCCTTAATGGGAAGCCTACACTTGGCCACATTGCTTATGCTATAATAACTTGTAATGGCTTAAACTAACTTAATTTTCTTAGACCCCTGCTGTAATTCTTAACACGCTAGTCTATGTCATTTTGGGAACTTGCCAAAATCATGGAGGGCTCCTGCCTTTTCACAAATCTCCCCATTAATTAGTTGCTTAGTTTTTCAAAGCAGTGAGATGAACACTATTAGAAAAAATTTGAAAATTTTTTTCAAGTGACTTTTTTTGGAATTCTTCCAAAACAAAAAGAGATTGTCAAAGAGGTTTGCCAAAGTCAAGCTTAATGGTTACTATGTAGTAATTGCTCCAAAAGGGACTGTTTTTTGTCCTCCAATTATTACATTTCTCTCTTTTTTTTTTTGAAACACTAAAAGAAGGATTTTGTAGTCTCTAGAATAAACACACAAAAGTAGTACGCAAACAAAATTTTAGTGGAGGATAGGTAGAAGAAAATATTTCCATTTCTTTTTTTTCCTTAAGATAGATAAAATATATTTTGGGCTGGAACATTTGCAGTAGAGACAGTTTATCAATTATATTTCTTTCAGAGAGAAGAAAGCACTGTGGCTTGGTTGATGTGCAGGAAAAGCTCTTACTGAATCCAGTAACATTACCAGTGCTGTTGAAGATGTAAATCACTCTAAAGCCTTTGGTGTATGCAGTCCTGAATTCAAATCCTATCTCTGAAAGCTTGAAGAAGAGAGTTGACATTTCTGGATCACATTAATCAACTCATTAAATAATAGTACCTATATATACAACATAATCATTGAGAATGTTTACATAAAAAGAGCTATGAAAGATGAGGCTTCTGGGTTGTTTGTATTCTTTAAACAAGTGAATATCTTTTCTGGTTTTGACAGCACACATACTAGAATTAGAAAATACCAAGGGGATCATTGTGGCCCCCGGACAGGGGTGACCTATATCAGAGGTCCCAAACCCCCAGGCTGTGGACCTGTACTGGTCTATGGCCTGTTAGGAACCGGGTCACACAGCAGAAGTTGAGTGGCAGGTAAGCAAGCATTACCACCTGAGCTCCACCTCCTGTCAGATAAGCTGGAGCATTTGACTCTCATAGGACTGCAAACCATATTGTGAATTGCACATGCTGGGGATCTAGGTTGCGTGCTCCTTATGAGGATCCAGTGCCTGATGATCTGAGATGAAACAGTTTCATCCCCAAAACATCCCCCACTCCCACAGCTTCCCTGTCTCCCTGCCCCCATCCATGGACAAATTGTCTTCCATCAAACCAGTCCCTAGTGCCAAAAAGGTAGAGGACCACTAATGTATATCATCTAAAGTGAAAATTCACTGTAGAAAAATACAGAATAACTTATTTATTTAAGACTCACTTTACTAAAACCCCTTTCAGATTTTGTGAGATATTCACAATTAGAAAGAAGTTAAGCACTCTGTGAACCAGGAAGGTAGATTTGGATTATCTATCAATGTTCAAGGACAGTACTTGATATAAATAAATGCTACCTCTGGTTTAATCAAGAAATAATTATCATCTAAAAATAGTGGCCTATGGATTTTTCTAAAGAAGCCTGGATCTTGAGTTGCAGGAACTTCCACCAAAATGCACACAGAACAATTCAAAGATAGAATGTAGAATGTTGATAAATTTTAACTTCTCTCTGCATGGTGTTATTTCTCATAGTTTATTTTGACAAACAATTGTAGCCAGCAATTCTTATTTAGAAAGGAACGTGTAGGTGTTGTTTCCAGTGAAATACGGGTTTGAAACACCACCTTTATTTACTTATGAAAAATTAGCAAGTTGTATGTAAAGGAAAATTATGAGATACATAAAGTGTGAATAAAATCTTCATAATGCTGCTTGTAAAGATTTAAAATAATAAAAGTCCAGTTATATATGTCACGCTAACAAAACATAAAATACATTAAATAGAGATATAAACTATTATAAAAAGAAGGAATAGCAACAGATACCATCTGTATGAGTATACTTTCTAGAGCAATACTTTATTAATTTTATAATTTCAATATCTTACTTAAATCAAGTTTCCATTTCACCATGAATTTCAGTATTACTTTAATGACTATTGTAATGAACTCATTAAATCTGAAAGTCAATGTTAATTTACTATAAGAAGACTCTTAGTGAATTACATTGGCAGGTGAGAAGGAATAGTTTAGTATTATCTATTTGATTA
The DNA here is from genome assembly GCF_001604975.1 of Cebus imitator. NCBI lineage: Eukaryota > Metazoa > Chordata > Mammalia > Primates > Cebidae > Cebus > Cebus imitator. The sequence goes on from NW_016107743.1 coordinate 337,101, forward strand.
TTTCATAACCTATGTGCAGATCATAAAGCAGTTTCTGGTTGCTAAATTCTTATTTAAGTTATAATTACTTGATACTGAAATACACCATATTATAGGGGCTTTTCATTGGAAATCAGATCATGATTATTCATGATTATCTTTATCACCTTTTTTCACACAGTACTTTTTATATGTAAAGTTTGTTTCATGGAGTAATCAAATTCAAATATTTCAACTGACTCGGGAAAAAAATTTTTTTTTCTTGTGTGCAATGCCTCATGGAATATGGCTACTTTTATCATAATATTTATTCACAGATTCCTAAGTCATATGCTTAATTTTTCAAAACTATTTTATCTACTACTTTGCTTCTATAAAGGTGGGAATTTAGCTCTGAAGCCTACCTCTACTTCCACCCAGTGAGCACACATGCACTTGTGTATGCCTGTGCAACCTCATGTACCTGCACACACTTCCCCTCCCCCCAAGTTCCTTATATAACTATATCCATTTTAGCAAAAGCAATATTTAGCGTTTGCGTTATTAACACAATGTATATATTATTCAAGGCTAAGTCATGCAATGTACTATGATTATATTTGCTTTCTCAAACCATTTTCTATTGACCCTAGAGGTAATCATTGTCATCTTTATTTGCTTTATTTTCTTTGTCATAATCAGTATTCACCCTGAAATTCTACAAGGGACGTATAAATTTCTATTTAAAACATTTAAAACCTATCACATAATCTATAAAATATCTTATTTTCTTTGCTATTTCTCTTCTAGACCCTTTCCTATTTTTCTCCTATCTTGGCGAGTTGCTTTTAGTCCTGCTGCATAGCTGTCACCCCTAGGGGGAACTTCATCATCCCCTTTTATTCTTTATTATCTTCTTATTACTATGTCTTTTTATATGGAGCACATCACATGGCTTCTCCATAAAAAAGGATGAAAGGAAAAAAATGTGCAAATATATATACCTGAATTTTGTTTTCTTTTAAATTTTAGCCCCACACATTTGAACGTTTAACTTGGTATAGCATGCTATTTGTGGAATAATATTACCTCCAAATTTTGAAGGTAGTGTTCCATTATGTTACAACTTTCTGATATTTAGAAGTTTCATCCCATATGTCTGAGTTAGTGTGTAAAGTTTTCTTCTATGGTTGTCCTCAAATATTATCTTTTTATCCCCAATAACTGGAAAATATCCTGATGGTATGCTTTGATATAGGTGCTCTTTTTTGATTTCTTATGCTACTAGGCTCTCAATAAGCCCTTTGATTCTAGAAAGTAATGCTCTCTTTATTTAATAGTTCTTTGATAATTTCTTTCTCTTGTTTATTCTGTCTGGAGCTTCTCTTACAGAGTAGGAAAAATGGATCAGAGAAAAATGGAGCTCCTGAATCAATCCTCTAATTTTCCTCTCTATTTTCCATTTCTTGGAATTTTCTCTTGTCTTCTGGAAGATTTCTTGAACTTTATTATATATAGAATTTACTTTGTGTGGAGATCTGACTGCCTGCCCCAAACTCTATACATATCTGCAAGTTTTTCCCTGTAAAGGCTGAATTAAAGGGCCTCTGAACTCAAGTGCAGCAGATACAGCTGAAGAAAATCTTCATCCTAATCATTTTTACCCATCCTTCCTCCCTTCCTTCCTTCATCTCCTTTCTCTCCCTTCCTCCTTCCCTTCCTTCCTTTTTCTTTCTTCTTTCTCTTTTTTCTTTCTCTATTTCATATATATGTTTACTTATATGACAATTCTATATTTATATATATATTCATGTATATGTATGCCAGTTCTCAATTATTAATTTTTAAGAACTCTTAAAAACTTTTTTGTTTTCTGAATATAATTTTTAGTATGTGGAAGCATTGTTTTACAACGAATGTAAAATTTTCTTTTACCTATCTCCGTAATTACAGTTCTTTTTTTCTTTAGGGTTTGCTTTGCTTTCTGCCTTTTTTCTTCATGTGTACCTTTCCCCTGTTCATTTTGCTCTCTCTTTTATGTCAGAGATTGTTCTTAAATACTTAGTCATCCAGAGTTCTTTCAAGTTTTTGAGTGAGAAACAAAACTGTTGGAGGTTGGGCATGATGGCTAAGCCTATAATTCCAGCAATTTGGGAGGCTGAAGCTGGTGGACCACTTGAGGTCAGGAGTTCGAAACCAGCCTGGCCAACATGGTAAAACTCTGTCTCTACTAGAAATACAAAAAAATTAGCCAGGTGTCATGGTGGGTGCCTTGTAATCCCAGCTACTGAGGAAGCTGAGGCAGGAGAATCACTTGAACCTGGAAGGCTGAGGTTGCAGTGAGCCAAGATCCACTGCACTCCAGCCTGGGTGATAGAGCAAGACTGTCGAAAAACAAATAAAAATGCCTACTGGAAACTCTGGGCATGAGCAGGCTTGTTGAGTGACGGACTGTGAAGGGATATGTATTGGTATGGACACATCTAATGCTGACATAACAAATTACCTCCAACTTAGTGTTTTAAACAACACGAAATTTATAGGTTAGACGTTCAGCACAGGTCTCACTGGACTAAAATCAGTGTGTTGGCAGGGCTATGATGCCTTCTAGAAGAATCTATTACTATTTTCTACCCTCTAGAAAGAAGCCATTCACATTCCTTGGCTTCTAGCCCTCATTCTCCATCTAAAAATACAGCAACGGGGGTAGAGTAAGTTCATTCCGGCCTAGCATCATAGTCACCTGTCCCAGTGACTACAGCCAGGAAATGTTGTCTGCTTTTAAAGACCCATATGATTAGATCAGGCCCACCTGGGCAATACAGGCTACAATTTCCATATCACCTCTTTGTCACATCTGCAAAGTCCCTTTTGTCACAGAGGGCGTCATACTGATAGTATCTGAAGATAAGGAACTGGGCATCTTTGGGGACCCTTATCCTGCTAGAGATCAAGCAGAGAGAATCAAGTAGGGAATCAAGAAGAGAGATGTAACCATTTTGTTGATGAACAATTTTCAGTAGATGCAGTTCTCTGCTCTTTGAGAGAAATCTTCCTTATTCTTCTTCCTTTTGTATGAAATCCAGCCTACCAGCTTTCTAGAAGTCAAATGTGGAAAGGAATAGAAGCAAAAATAATTAGGATGCAGATTTTCTTCACTTGTCCCTGGTGCACTTGAGTTCAGAGGCCCTCTGATTCAACCTTTGCAGAGAACAAAACTGCAGGTATGTTTAGAGTTTGGGGGAAGGCAGCCAGATCTCCACACAGAGTAAATATGGGCATTCAACCAGTTGTGCTGTTCTTCAACCCTGCATTCTGATGCATTGCACGCCAGCTTCTTGACACTCACCAGCCTACAGGCACTTAGCTTTCAGCTTTTTCCATCTGCTGAGTTAGTTATTCTGCAAATCTCTTTTTCATCTTCCAGTATTTGGCTGGAATTTCTCATCTGCTGTCATCTTGTTTCCTATTCTCTTTTGTTTGGTGGATTTGTCTAGTTTATAATCCTTTATTGTCATTTCAGTAAGTTTACAGGAGACAGTAGAGTTCCAGGGTTATATTTAACACACCATATTATAGTAGAATATCCTTCGCATGAAGATTAATAAAAACATACAGATTCTCTATTTCTCCCTTTTCATAGTTGGTTAAGTTTTGAAGTGTTGTTTGCCTTATACTGACTCATTTTGAATTGCATATTACGCATAGTATGAAGTTTTTATAGTTTAGTCATGTATAAAAGAACTTTATGCAACAATAATCTGTCATTTGAATACATATGTAAAAGGCATTTGTTTTGAAAGAAGAGTGGAATATTAAACTCCAGGGAAAAACACAGCATGGTAATCATTAGATAAAACTCTAATATATCAAATTAATTTTGCAGAGTTTATGACAAACCAATAATAATGTGATACAATGTTGAGTATCATATTAACCTTATTGAAATCCTTTAACATATCTTGATAATTCTGGGAGGGTTTTTTATACATACTTATTAATATAATTTTTTATATTTTCTAACATTGTTGCAAGAATAAGTGAACTCGAATTCATTTTATAATGATCAAAAAATGTATTTATCAAAATTTAGAAGTAGAACCACATACTGAAATTCAAGGCTCTGCTTTCCTTGAGTTCCTATTGAGAGACTGATGATATAAATATTGCATACTTGGATTCAGCATATAATTTGGAAGCAAAATATTTTGCAAGTTCAATTAAGTTTAAACAGGAAAAAAAAAAATTGCTGGAAGACATTTGGAATGCCCCAGGCCTAGACTTAATGACTAAACCTTGTCTGATCTCCAGGGCATTGCTTTTCGTAGGCTTTTTCTTTTGTTTGGAAACTTTAATTTTTCTTAAGAATCTAAAATTTCAGGTTGTCAGCACATATGGCACTTTTTGAAATCTACAGCAACTGCATAGTAGGCAAATAAATGAATACATAGATTTGTAAATATAACTACAAATAAGAAAAAAATTAAAGGAAAACTTCTAGTCCCAAAAATTCAAATTACAGAACTTTAGATGTATGATAAAGGATAAACTAAAACAGTATCTCAGCAAAACAAACCAGTATGGGAAGCAAGAAAGCCAGAACAGAAAATTATAGGCTTTGTGAAGAAATTACTCAGCCAAGGTATATCTGCAAAATTCAAATTAAATGTCCCAGATGCATGGTTGTCAGGAGTCCTTTAGGCTGGCTGGAATCAGGTAGGCACTGTGATAGCAAGAATTAGTGCATATCAATAGCTAGTGCAATACCTAGAGGCATGTGGACTCTATTAATCAATTCTGGGTGACCTGTTCATTAACAAGCCACTAACTAGAATCCAGGGTGATAAGATGAAGCATCTTTTGAATGGGGCCAGTAGGAGATAAATAGGGTAACAAAAACTCACCTATCAGACTTAGACTTAGAAAAGAGCATGAAAGTGGTATGAGAAAAAAGTGTAACTTTATAATGGAGGTAAAGGAATATCAGTTTGGAGGCAATGCATTAGGTCACTGTCAAGGAGAACAATTCTATGCCTCCATATGAGACTTGATGGCTGATATTTTTCCTACACAAATCAGCGTTTTCTGTAATGTTAAGTCTGTAAGTAGAGGGATGTAGTGACTTCAGATAAGAGAACTGGAGAAGGGAAGGACAGGCAAAAAAATGATCCATCAATTTCTACAAAACCAAAGTTTATTTTCTGAGGTTTTCTGAATTAAGATGTACTTGACACACATTAATTTATGATATTAATTTGTCCTAATATGACAACAAGTACAGTAGGCTGAATTTTATTATCAGGCAATGAGTAAAAGTCTCCCAAGATACTTACTAGCTCAGTGGTTCTTAATAGTGGCTGTGCTTTAGGATCACCTAGGAGATCTTTAAAAAATACTTATGCTTGGGCCTTCTTAAATCAAATTCTTTGCAGGTGGGGGGCCTAGGCAGCATTATTTTTTGAAAGCCTCCAGGTGACTTTAATTTGCAGGCAGGTTGAATACCACTAGACTAAATAAATCATTAATAGTTTATTATTTTTGCTTAGACTGTGGTTGAAATATCCTTAAAAACAAAGGTGACCTTGAAAAATTCTGAAAAAATTATTTAGTTCTTTAAGTTCAAGTAGAGCAAAGATGAAGTTTGCAAAATTCAGCAGTGAATAAAACTCTGAAATCACTTTGCAAGTTTCAATTATTTTTTATAGTTTCTATGCATTTCTATAACATACCCAGAAGCTACTCTGATGTGTCTTTTGAAAGTCCACTGAGGAAAAACAATACCTTTTCTTTCAAATTGTTTATTTTTCTACACACTGTTCAAAAAAGAGTATGGAGGCTATTATGTTGATATTCTAAGCAAAAACATGCTTTGAACTATGTACTTTGAATATTTTGCTAATTGAAGCAAAAGAAGTATATATCTTTCTCTTTCTTATATTATCTAGAAAACTACCTTGATTATGGACTCTGCAGGCGTAGCAACAGCCTTCATCTGGAGAAGTAGAATACATGATTTATTCAAATCTGTAATGGTAATGAGTCGTCAGTCTATGAGGAAAATTCAGGTCTATTCCAAGGGTACTGAAAGCTTTCTTTACGTGTAGCTGTTCATCTCTGTGACATTCCTGGAGGGCGTCTTTTGATAGTTGATTATTATTTGAAGTGGCAGGAGGCAGGTAACTTCAAATGAAGCAGCTTCTTCAGCCTGAACTAATAGTCTTGGGAAGCTATTTCCTGTTCAGAATACACCTAAATTTGTTGATTGTGACCATAGGAAGTTGAGGAATGTTATGGGAGAATGTACATTAGGAAAAGAAAGTGAATATAGTAACAAGATCTTAGAAACAGCATGAATAATGAGCGTTGTTTGTAATCAAGCAGAGATTTGCCAAAATTAAAGTTGTTGGGAAAGAGGTGACTCAAACCTTCCTTAAACAAAATCAATGTATTCACCTTCCAAAACACAGAACAATCATATTACAAAGAGAGATCTCTCCAAACAAGGAGAGAAATTGAGTAAGAAGGTAAATAAACCACTCCTGCTTCAACCCAAATAGTGCAACTTTCATTACCTCCATAGAGATCTGCATGATCTTTAATTTGACAGAATTATTTTGCTACTAAAACAAACAACAATAATAATAAAGTTATGAAACTTACTTTTGGAAAGGGTCCACTTAGGTTTGTCATGTAAAACCCTAAAATATGGACTGGCATCATATAAAAAGAAGTTATCGATGACTGACACCAGCCAGCACATTATTAGTGTAGAGTGCACACCTCAAGCCATGCCTAACACATCCTTCTGCCCCTTTCTGGACTCTATACCCTTCCACCCCCTTATTCATTTTCCCTTTCCTCTCATTTTCTCTGCAGTTGGCTTTGAAGTATGACATTAACATCTCTGCCATAACTTTGACCCCTCTGGGCACTCTTCTGTTTTTTATACCCACTTTGTGAGGCAAGTTTGGATAATTTGCCTTTCCCTTTATTCTAGCTCCTTGGAATACTTGCACCTTAGAATTAATTTGGTTCCTGTCAATTCAAAAATATTGACTAGCTCAAGAAGACAAATAAATGAGGCTCAGAGCTGAAGGCGAAACTACTAATGATCGTATTTGTCCCTTATAAAAGTAGCTGGAGAAAAGCCTAATTTTTGCTACTGCCTTGGGTAACAATGAAACAAGCAAATTCAAACTATTTGTAGAAAGTCTGAAGTTGCTAATCATATTATAAATCCTATATCCAGAATGAAATTATTATGTGAGACATCACACATCTGTGGATCATTTTCATAATTGCATCTGGGTGTACATCTGTGTGTCTTAGTTTACTTGTAAAACTTGGTTTTCTAATCAATTAGAAACTCTAAAATTAAAACCCCTATAAACCCACTAAAAGGCTACAAAAGAATCACAGAGCTGGAATTCACTTCACTCAATCATGTGTTCAAACTCTATCTCACAGAGATCCACAATGAAATCTCAAAAAAATAGTATATAACATTTTAAGAGACGAAAATGGAAATTTCAGCCATAATGATTTATTCTTCCAATCCCTTTATTTCATAATTTTACTTTGCTAATTTTCCCTAGAGGATGTATCAACAAAACATTTCTTGTTTGTCCTTTCTTACTCTGCTTTTCTTTAGCAGTATTGTTATGTCCATAATTATGTACTTGCAAATATCTACTATGCAATCACTTAATCTCCTCTTTAAAAAACAAAATTGCCCGTTATGATAAAAGGAACTATTCCTTTTTATTGCATTATATATTGATTTATTGGCTGGTTGGTAGACAGACGAGTTCCTCCTACCTATTTTCTAAGAGTCTTTGGCATGACCAACTTTTCTTATTTGTGTACTCACTAGCCTTTCAACTCCTTTACAAAACATAGGTCAAAATTGAATAAATTTTCATGGCTACTGCAAAAATAAATAAAATAATTAATTCTTGGCTCTTCATTTCAATTTTCCTAAGTTATATTGGCATTTTTAGTGAAACCACAAGTCACAGTCAGCCTGTGGAATCTGTGACCCTGCTGTACTTTTGTTTCATTGATTTTCCACCACTTTTGTCAATATAGTTTGATATGCATTTTTAAATAGACCAACTTGGCCATATTTTTGATAAAAGTAATCTTGGTATGGGTGATTCAGTACATTTTTTATAGATGCTAGTATTTGGGGTCCAAAATTATATTTTAATTAAATAAAGCAAGGTGTATTTATATGATCTTAGGGTATACAATAGATAAGGCAACATACTTATTCTGGGAAATTGTATTAACTACTGTTGGAGATTACAGGCAAGTTAAAATGATAGCACAAAACAAATATGGTAACTACTGTAGACATATAAAAATCCATAACTTTTCAGAGTTTAAAATTCTATATAAAAATTAACTTGCCCTACAAAATTTAATAAAAATATTAAAACAAACTGGTCCAGATACCTCCTGAGACCTTATTGGGCACATTATTCTAGTTTAGTTGTGAACAACTAACATCCATGGGGCAGAACTCTGAATTACTGCACAAAAATAATAACTACCAATTCCTTGAGTTCTATGTACAAGACACTGTGCAAGGTGCTTTGCTTACTCTTATCCTGCTTTACAGTTATTTTCTTCACTTTACAGAAGACAAAACATAAGCTCAGAAATAAAGTAATTTTCCTATAGTCATAAAAATGTTTTAGGCTTTGATAGATATAGAGACTTTTAATGCTAATTTGTATATACTTGTCTTTGTTTCAGGGTACACAGAATGATTACATTTACTTTTTTCAGTTAGGAGGAACAAGCAGGAGTACCATGTACCACTTTCTTCTGCTACCGAAGTAACAAGTGATATTCAAGACAGTGAAGCCTCCATCAGTTCTAGACTGATACAGAGCAAGATGACCTCTTATACATACTCCCACTGCTGGCCCATGGTGGACAAGAAACCAATAAATTTTATTATGTTAAACTCCTGAGATATTTCTATTTTTGCCACTGAACATTATTCTAATTTATGTGGTATATTTGATTCTAGAGCTACCTTGTTCTTTTGCTGGGCAGGGAGAGAGTTCCAGCTACTCAGTAGGCTGAAACAGGAGGATAGTTTAAGCCCAGGAGTTTGAGACCAGCCTGAGATACATAATGAGACCTCAGCTCTTAAAAATATGTACAAAATAAATAAATGAAAATAAAGCTTACAATTTTTGCAACAACAAATCTGTGTATATTTCAAATGTGTTTTATACCTTAGTAACCTACTCAGTATCATATAAACCTTTCCAGCTTTCAGAGTACTTTCTTGTCATTCCTTCTTAAAATGCTCCTCCCAAATCCTATTCTTTTTTTACTACTTTTGATCTGAAATGTCCAATATGTGACTTTTGTCCATATGGGTCCACATTCAACTACTGAGCCCTTGAAATACGGCTAGTTCAAAATTGAGGTAAGTTCTAAGTATAATAGTGTACACTGGATTTCGAACACTTAGGACAAAAAGAATATTAAATATCATATTCTTAAAATTAATTACGTTAAAATAGTATGTTGTATATATTTGGTTAAATAAAACTTTATTAAAACAAATTCATCCTGTTTATTTTTGTTTTTGTTTTTGTAAGTGTGGCTGCTAGAAAAACTAAAATTACACAGGTGGTTCACATTCATAGCTTGAATAATATTTCTAGGGAGAGCACAAATATAGGCCCTGATGAAAGAATATATCCTTCTTAAACTTTTCTTGAAGATCTAAATCAGCTACAGTGATTTTCTTTCTTTTGTAGGGGAGAGAAAAACATCTTTTTTAACCCAGTTGCCTATTTGAGGTTCTAGCTGAGAACCTATAACAAAAGACAGATAAGCATAGAAATTTCTTTAAGTTTTGTGAACACAGAAGCCTTTATAAGAAAATGGAGACAAGAAGAAACAGTTAAATTTGTGTATGCTTATGCCTGGATTGATGAAGAGTAGAAAGACATGGAGAAATATGACTGGACAAAGGGTATGACAATAAACTGGGGAAACAGCAAGTCCTGTTTGTTCAGATTCTTCTGTGCGGTGCTCTGTCTTGAGAAAAGAATGTGCCTTTCTTCTGGGTATAAGGAGGGTACCCTTACATAGGTCTTACAACCTGTTTCAGGGAAGAAGGGCAGTGGGAAGGTGAGAGCTTCTGCTATTGTTCCAAATGCCATGGTGCCATATTTTAGCATTGCATTGCCTGAACCCCATCACTCCCCATCACCTTACTTTGCTATTTTTATTATTCATATTAGTCCATTTTCATACTGCTATAAAGAAATACCTGAGACTGGGTAATTTATAGAGAAAATGAGGTTTAATAGACTCACAATTCCACATGGCTGGGGAGGTCTTATAATCATGGTGGAAGATGAAGGAGGAGCAAAGGCATGTTTTACATGGCAGCTGGCATGAGAGTGTGTGCAAGGGAACTGCCCTTTATAAAACCATCAGATCTCATGAGACCTGTTCACTATCAGGAGAACAGCACCACAGGAAAAACCCACCTCCATGATTTAATTACCTCCCATCAGGTCCCTCACACAACTTGTGGAGACTGTGGGAGCTACAATGCAAGATGAGATTTGTTGGGGAGGTAACACAGCCAAACCATGTTATTATTGTGTATTATTATGTTAATGGTGTTTATCAGAAACAATTGTCCTGTCTTAATAGGTATAAAGCTTTTAAAATTACAGAATATTTGTTATTTCCCTGAGATCTCCCTAAAGTACTCTGCAGTCTACTTTTGTACAAACTACACATTCCATGAACTGTTTTAACTGATTTTGGACAGTGAGGTTTCTGAGAAAGATATTGATGGCAGGCTGGTTTGATTTGTAATTGTTGTTATCTATTCTAGGCTCTCACCAAATGCTCACTGGAGTAGACATTTTAGAGTATAAAAATGTGTTTAAAATTCAAAAACACCAACAAAAGGCACTCAAATAAACCAAAATTTGAAAATCACCAATTTCAATTTTTCTAAACTCTTAATGAAAACCTCATCTGGCCTACAATTGAAGATTAACCAAAGGTCATGTAGAAAAACAAAATAGAATGTAACGAATCAAGCTCCTCTACTATTTCATGCTTAGGTACATTGACAACTGCTCCTTATAGTAATGGGGCTGATCTGAAATTAAATATTCATATTTTGGTTTGAAGAAATATCTTACTCATACTATGCAAATTCATAGACCCATCCCTAGGAATACTGAAAGACAGATATTTTTCTCACATAAGTAAATATTCTACCATGTTTCAATAAAAAGTGAAAGACAATAAAAATGGTATTGAAAAGAGTGTGCTAAAGATGACCATCTGTTCTCCATGGGATGGAAGAAAAGGAGCTTAAAATTACATTAAGGAAAACAGTATGTTTAAAAAGTATATTAATACCACAGACTGCTAGAGAAGGCATTAAAGAAGTGTGCAGGGAAGCAGCAACCAACTGTGCCCTAAAGCAGACAGCAGAAGCCAAGTCTTGGGCAGGTAGTTGGTTAGAAACCCTCGTGTGAAGTCATCATACCTCTGGCTGATTCAGAATTTGGTGGGAGAGGCAGTTCAAAAGTCTAAGACTTTACTGGATTGTCACTGTCCACACACAATCTGCTTAGTGAAACTTTTTAAAGCATTTTAAAAATAAAAATAAACTATGTCTGTAACTTTGTGATGTGTTCTAAATGTGCATAATTCTTCTCTCAAAAAAATCTTTATTTAATAAATAAAATAAATCAGGACATTGATGATATGTGTATCTCTAATACGAGAGTAATGTGCCCCACAGAGAAAAAATATATATAACAGCAGCCAATAAAAGAAAAAAAAAATCAGAATCTCTAAAAGAAACATGGCACAGGAAGCATGCTGTGTAAACACTACTTTGCATCTCTACCAGTTGTCACTCCTTTTGGGGAATAAACACAGGAACAAAAGTTACCCCTTTCTCTGACCTTAGCAAAGTTAATCATTCCTTCAGTTCTCCTTTGATTTGGAACCTCCAATCTTAGTCCTTTGCAGGGGTAGAGTGATTGTCAGATATCTTATCACAAGTGCCTTTTATTCAATTGCTGATAATCTCACTGTATTACAGGCAGCACTTTTTCATTTTCCTGGTGAGGTGCTCTGGGAGCAAAGTAAGGATTAAGACCATGTTTTATACATTTTCTGTATCTAGAATCTAGTGCTGTAAGTAGAAAGCACTTGCACTTTGACACTGAAATTATTTTAAACAGACTTACATTTATATAATCTGCACATTTATGTCAAATAGCCAGAAATCAACACTGAATAGTGTTTTCCCAATATGTCCCTAAGCAAGTGAGCAATATATTAATAACTAAAATGAACTTGAGAAATTAAGCAGTGCCTAAAAACACTGAAGAGTCCTCCTAGGAAAATAACATAGTGGAGTCCTATGAAAACCTGTTAACTGAAATAGCAACAGTGAGGAATATGCTAACAAATTTCCAGACATTTTATAGGGAAAGTTAGTACCAGTGAAAGTCATTTTACAACCTTACTGTCTTTCTTTCCTTCCTATAATACATGGGTCCTCTTTTATAAGAAAGCTGGCAAAGGTTGAATGCCCTCAACTCCTTGGGAGCCTATTCTAATGTAAATGAGAGCATTCAGACTTGGAAGAACCAATTCTCTCCAGTGAACTTCACAAACAGCAAAGCTTCAGACTCAAATTACTGGGTGCCATACCACACACTAAGAAAAAGAAGAAAAAAAATCTGTAGAAGCTGAATCATTTAAAACTAAACAGCACCAAAGTGTATGAGACTATGCTGTAGGGAACAATTGAGCTTGGCATTAGGTGGCAGGATAGATATTTGTGTATCCTAATTTTATGATTTTCTGGCATGCTAATGACAATCTAAAAATGGGATACTGCTTTCCTGGGAGTAGGAGCACTGCTGTGTCTGCTGACCTGCTGAAAAACTCCAAAACATGAAAAGCCTAGGGGGAATTCAGTGCCAGGTGGTAGTGAGGATTTCTAGTTAGGGCTCCTCTAAATTGACTGTCACGGCAGGTGAACAGCCACAGCCATTGACAGGGATCTGGAGGGCAGCAGCAATGTAGACAGTAGAAGTTGCCAGCACTCTTTTGAGGATCGCTCCTGACTTTTGAATGTACAACTGTACTTTACAGACATAGATAACTTGAAAGAATTGTAAACCAAAAATAAAATTCTAAACCCCTCAACCAATTGACTGGACCCCTCCTCTTGGACAAGGACATTCCAAAGTTAACTTAAAAAAACTTGTTTAGTCCAGAATGGAAAGAGGAAGTCATATAGGTCTCACTCTACCCTCCTCTCTTTATAATTCAGGCACAGCTGACCAGCATTAACATTAAAACAGCGACCTTAAGATGGACAAAACAGGCTATTTGTAGCAATAATATACCAACATGAGAGAGTAGTTTACCCCAAAATATATTTCATTGACATATTTTGAAATGGCCCCGCAAAGCTGTCTCTTGTGGGGAAAATGTACATTCTGTAGAGAATCCCCTTCTCTTTCCAGATCTTTCCTCACTCAAGACAGAATAAACTAAAAGTCTGACACCTTTTTTTGTTTTTTTTATGGCTGATAAGAAACATTTACAAATTGTTCTCTATGAAGTCTGCTACCTGTAGGCTTCATCTGCAGGATAAAAATCTTGGTCTCCACAACCCAGATACTCCTTTCTATGGATTCCAGGTCTTTAGATAATCACTTAACTCTTTCAAGCAGTTGCCAATCAACATGTTCTCCCTTATTTGTGGGATCTAAAATTCAAAATGATTGAACTAATAGACATAGAGAGTAGAAAGATGGTTACCAGGGGCTAGGAAGTGTCATAGGAGAGTGGGGACAGAGAGGAGGTGATTACTAATGGGAACAACAAAAACAAAAAAAAATAGAAAAAATAAGACCTGCTATGCGATAGTACAACAGAGTGATTATAGTCAATAATAACTAATTATATTTCAAAATAACTTGAGGGTAATTGGATTGTATGTGAATCAATGGATAAATGCTTGAGAAAATGAATATCCCATTCTTCATGATGTGCTTATTTCACATTGCATGCCTGCATCAAAACATATCATATAGCCTATAAATAGATACACCTACTATCTATCTATCCATCCAACCACACACACACTCCTACTATGTACCCATAAAAATTGAAAATGAAAAACTTAAAATAAAATAAACAAAATCTTTGAATCCACCTATGACCTGGAAGCTGCCTTTCTCAGCTTTGAGTGTCCCATCTTACTAGTCTGAACCAATGTGCATTTTACATGTATTTATTGATGTCTTATGTCTCTCTAAAATGTATGAAACTAAGCTGTAGCCTGACGACATGTTGGCACAAGTTCTCAGAACTCCCCACAGCTACTCCATAGTCCTCGTATTGGCTCAGAATAAATCTCTCAAAATATTTTCCAGAGTTTGACTGTTTTTATCACTGAATGGTTACCACATGCTTTTGTTGTTGCTTAACAAGTTGTAGTTTAAGTTGTCCTTATTGCAATGATATTGCTTGCTATGCTTTTTGAGTTAACTTGAATAAACTTATAGTCAAGAAGAATTTATGCTCAGCTGTCCAGTTTCTGAATTTACTGGGGTCTTAGGCAGGAGATATAAATGCAAGCCCTCTAGGAGCTTGCAATCAAGTCACTGTACCTTAATTGATTTTAAGTATATTTTAATGGAATGAAATCCATAGTTAGAATAAGATTTACCATTTTAAAGTGTACATTTCAGTAACAGGTACTCTATTCACAACATTATATAGCCATATGCTCTAATCTCTTATTTCAAAACTATTTTATTACTCCATAAAAGTGTCCAGTACATATTTAGTAATTTTTTTTCACCTCCTACCCTGGATTTGCCTATTCTGGATATATCATATTTATAAGAAAGATTCAATATAAAATTTTCTGTTCTGGATTATTCTACTTAGCATAATGGTTTTGGAGCATTACAATTCTCTCTCTCTCTCTCTATATATATATATATATATACACACACACACATATATATATACACACAAATACACACACTCACACACATATATATATACAGTTTCTTTGTTCCCTCATTGATGGACATTTGCAGTATTTCAACTTTTGACTTGATGCAAATGTTTGTATACATGTTTCCTTGTAGTCACATTTTATTTTCTTTTGTATATATATGTAGAAATAGAATTGCAGGGTCATATGATAATTTTATGTTTATCTCCTAGAAGAACCATGAATTCCTATCTATTTCATAATTCACGTAAAATAGAAGCTCTGTAATTGCAAATAAACTGTTTTGTTTTTTATAAGATAAACATATGGGTATTTAAAAATATATTTAAGTCAAACAACTCTGCTTTTTGGTTGGGTTATCAGGGTAATAATGATCACTAGCATCTTCCTACTTGAAAACATTTTATTATTAATATTAATACATATAATCTCATTTTATCTTTATACCAATTTTTGTGTATTTTTGTACTATAAGACTGACAGCAACCACTTTAAAAACTATAAAAAAGACACACTCAAATATACTATAAATAAATCAAGATTATTTATTAAGCTATGTTTTAGAAAAGATAAAACAAAATATATTTAGGGACAAGAATGAGAAGGAAAAAACCCAGAAAACAAATATAACATGTCAGACTTAAGTTCTAACTTACCAATAATTATCTTAAATGTAAATGAGCTTAATATACCAAACAAAAGACATGGACTAGCAGAATGGATATAAAACATAACTGTATCCCCCTTCAATAAACTATCTTCAAATTAAAGGACAAAAGTAAGTTGAAGGTAAAAGAATGGAACGCAATTTACCATGCAAATGTTATTCAAAGAAGCATGAGTGAGTGGTGTATTGAAATTTAAATATGTAAACTACAGAGAAAAGAAAATTAATAGATACAAAAATGGGAATTGCATAGACAAAACAGTAAAAGTATAAAAGGTTAAAATCATTGCATGATGATACACAATACTAAAAATTTATCAAGCAAACAAGGAGCCTTGAAATAAAATACATGAAACTAAAAAAGAGTTGAAAAAAAAACATGAACAAATTCACAATTATTAAGAACTTCAACATCCCACTTTTAGGAACTGATACAAGTGGTAGCTAGATAACAAGGACATGGAAAACCTATAGTTAGATTGGCATATATAGAACATCTAACCCAATAACAGTAAAACTGACATTTTCCAAATGCCTGAGGAATATTCACCAAGACAGATCTCAGGAAATGTAAAATAATTGAAATCATAGTGAATTATTTTTCAAAATGGGATCCAGCTAGGAATCAATAACAGAAAAGCAACAGAAAAAACGCTAAATATATGGGTATTGATAAACATATATCTAAATATAGGTCAAAATTGCAGCATCAAAGGATATATTTAAAAGTATGTAGAACTAAATGAAAATGAAAGTGTAAAATATCCAATATTTAAGTAATTAAGCAAGCAGAAAAAGAACTAATAAAGATAAAAGCAGAAATTAATAAAATTAAAAATAGAAACACAAATTTAAAAGTCAATGCAACAAAAGTCGATTATATATATCTCTCTCTACAGCAAGATTGACAAAATATATGTATATCTTAAAATATATATATTATATATTATATATATATTACTCATTGATGGACATTTGCAGTATTTCCATTTTTGGATTGATACAAATATATAATATATATATTTTAAGATACATATATCTTAAAATATATAAATAATTATATATTATAAAGATATATATTACACATAAATATATAATGTTTATATATATCTTTATATATTAATAATATATTATATATTATTATATATAATTATTATTTAAAATTATTAATAATCATATATATTAATAATATAGATTATATATTAATATATAATACATATATATTATATATTAATATATAATACATATAAATATATATATTTATATATTAATATATATTAATTTATATATGATATATATTTATATAACATATATAAATATATATATTTATATATCATATATTTATAATATATAAACACATATAAATAAATAATTGTATGTATAGTTATATTATATATATTTATATTATATATTTGTATTTATAAATATATTATTAATATATAATATATAATATATATTTAAATATGTATTTAAAATATATAAATTTTATTTATATAAATATATAAATAATGTTTATATATTTTAAACATATATCTTTAAAAATATATAAATATTATATATTTATATTTTGTAAATATATCTTATATCAATATTTGTATCAAGCCAAAAATATTATATATTTGTAGATATATATATTTGTCAATCTTGCTGTAGATACAGCTACATATATTTTAAGATACCAATATATAGATACATCTATAACTACAGCAAGATTGACAAATATATATATATCTACAAGATTGAGAAATATATATATATATCTACAGCAAGATTGACAAAAATACAGAGAGAAGTTACCAAAAATCAAACAGATAATCAAATAGAAGACATTACTGTAGAAATGGCAACCATTAAAAAGGTAATAATAAAATGAAAAACTTTATGTACATAAAATTAGAAAGAGAATCAATTTTTAAAAAATCACAAAATACCAAGCTAACCATGATGATGCAATAATTTGCATAGTCCTAAAATCACTGAAGAAATTGAATTTATAATTTAAAAGCTCTCAAAAAATAATACCCCAGACACAGATAGTTTTACTAAAGAAATCTACAAAACTTTTAAAGATAAATGAATACCAATTTTCCACAATCTTTTCCTGAAAATAGAAGAAGATGGAATGCTTCCCAGTTTATTAGCACTACTCTCATACCAAAACCAATCAAAGATAGTACTCCCCCTCAATAAAAAGAGAGAGTTTGAAGGAAACAAACAAAGACAATATATGAAGGTAAACCTTTACTTCTGACTAATTCATTGATTTGTCCATATCCATGAAATAATTCATTATATCATTGCTCAGTAAATGTAAATAACTTACTGGTTACCCAAGAGTTACATGGAAAAGCCAAAACTGGTGTCTACACTGCAGCACAGGATAGGATCTCGAGTGTATTTAGGATGTAGCACAGTAAATATTATACATCCAAAGAATAGGACTGTTTAGGGGAATACTGTTTCTCTGCTGCTTGAAATCTGTCATTACCTTTTTAGCCTATAAAAACATAAAAGATTTTTAGTTTTAAAAATGTACTTATGGGACAAAAGAGAGGGTTGGTATCACAACCTTTTGAGTCAAAAAGTCAAAGTTTAATTTATTGAATATTGTCATAGTCCATTTTTCTGCTGCTAATAGAGACATAACTGAGACTGGGTAATTTATAAGGAAGAGAGGTTTAATTGACTCATAGTTTTGCATGGCTTGGGAGGCCTCAGGAAACTTAACAATCGTGGTAGAAAGGGAAGCAAACATGTCTTTTTACACATGAGGGCAGGAGAGAGAATGAGAGCTGAACGAAGGGAAAAGCCCCTCATAAAACCATCAGATCTCATGAGAACTCACTCACTATCATGAGAACAGCATGGGGGAAACCAACTCCATGATTCAACTATCTCCACCTAGTCCCACGCTTGACATATGTGGATTATTACAATTCAAGATGAGATTTTGGGCCTGTAACCCCAACACTTTGGGAGGGCAAAGTGGGTGGATCACTTGAGGCATAAGTTTGAGGCTAGCCTAGCCAACATGATGAAACCCTGCCTCTGTTAAAAATATAAAAATTAACCAGTTGTGGTGGTGCATGACTGTAATCCCAGCTACTCAGGAGGCTGAAGCAGGAGAACTGCTTGAACCAGCAGGGGAAAAGGCAGCAGTGAGTTGAGACGGCGTCACTACACTCCAGCCTGGCTGGCAGAGGGACACACTGTCTCAAAAAAAAAAAAAAAAAAAAAGATGAGATTTTGGGTGGGGACACAGCCAAACAAAATCAAATATCTATGTGTTATGTGTAATAAGCACCATAAAATTATCGTGCAAGCTGTGACAGATGCAAATATGTTTAATTATAAATAATCTTTATAAATAGCTGTAGGATAATAGGTCTTATTAATGTTTACCTCAATGTTAACTGGGCATAAACAAATAAACTAAAATCTTCAAAGTACAGTGACTTATTTATATGATGGAAGTACATTTTTCTTTCCAGTAGATTGTGGCCAAAATCAGCTGGTAGGGCAGCTGGGATGAATCAAAATATTCTAGGACTTGGATTCCTTCTAACTTCTCACTTTGACATTCTGGAACATCACCCTCTTCTACCCAGACAAATTTGGGTTACTGATTCATTCATATTTTAGGCAAAATGAGACTAAGTATGGAAATAGTGATTGTATATATATATATATATATGTATATATGATGTGTGTGTGTATATATTTTAAGTTGGTGAAAGCCTACACATTTCACCCATCATTTTGTCAAACTTTCCACAAGCTTGAAATGATCTCATAGGCACACCTGGCCAAATGGGAAATATGATTTGTCATTGGATACCCTACACCCATAAGCAAAGAGAGAATATTACTGGCTAATATATGAAAAGCCATGATATAGGAAATAAATGTGGCTACATGAGAGCCATAAGTATAAGTAAGAATTTCACATCTGGTAAACAAAATATATATATTGTGATAGATTTAAATCCAACTAAATCATAAATTCATTTCAACTAAAAAATACGAGATTATGAGAGTGGTTAAAAAAATCTAACTAAATAAAGTTGACAAGAAACTTACTTGAAATATAAGGATGTAAACAGTAAAAGAATGAAAAAGATATTAACCAATATAAAGCTGGTCTGAGAAAGTAAATAGGAGAATATATATATATATATATATATATATATATATATATATTTAGAGCACATATGTATAAAAGGGAATTTAAAATATTTTTCTAATAATACAAAAAAGTAACATAAATAGGAAAAACCTAACAAAAGATGAGAAAGACCTTTGCAATGAAAACTATAAAGCATAGCTGAAATTTCCAAAAAGCAGGACCTAAGTCAGTGAAGAGCTATATCAGATTCATGAAAGTGAAGTTTCAATATTATCAATATTTCATTTCTTCCCAAATTAAAACATATATTTAATGTAATGCCAGTCAAAAATTACCCAACATATTTTTTTTTCTGGTGGAATTTGCAAATCTGTTCTAAAATTTATATGGAAATGTAAAATGTCTAGAAAATCAAAAATTATCTTGAAAGGTAGAGAACAAAGTTAGAGGACTCGATCAGCCAAATTTTCTGACTTACTATACAACTACAGCAAATCAAGTCAGTGTGATACTGGAGCTACAACAAATGAAAGTGCCAACAAAATAGATCAACATAAAATCCCAATTTAAAGCCAGATATAGTCACTTCTATAAGAAGTGTTGCATAAGGTATCATATGTATGAAATTTTAAAATAATGCAGTTTCCCTTTAACATTATACCATATTAAAAAATTAATTAGAAATTGAACTTTGACCTAAATATGAAAAACAGAATATATGCATGTGTGCCCATATTCTCTCTACATATTTACCACACAGACACATAAAAATACACACAAATATAACCTATATATTAATATATATGTATATATAGAATGCACATCTGTTTGTGTGTGCAATTTTCCATATATTTTGTGTTTTTAGGTCAAAGATTCTACTTTTTTATTATTGACTTGTGAGTGCTGTTTATATATTCTGGATAGATACAAATATTTGAACATTCTATAGATCTTGAATAATTGTATCTAAAACATACAAAGAAGTCTTTGGTAATATTTTAAATAGAAATTTCACAAAAGAGTATCCTATTTTAACCAGTAGGCAAATAAGCATATTAAATCCTGTTCAAATTTATTAAGCATCAGATAAATGAAAATTCAAAGCACAATATGATACAACTACACAAGCATCGGAATAACTAAAAATAAAGACTGTCCATACATGTACAGCAACTACAATAGTCAGAAACTGGTAGGACAAACACAAATTGTTAAAACCAAGCATTCCTTATGACTCTGCAATTTCACTCTTAATAATACATCCAAGAAAAATAATTGCATATGTCTATGTTATGCTGTGCATGCAACTGTAAGAATGTACAAGAAAGTTAATTTATTCATAAAAGTTTGGAATTACTTGAATATAAAACTTTTTATGTAAAGTTTCTTCATAAAAGAAACTTTTGTGAAAAAGTTTCTTTTCCCATAAAAGAAACTTTAATAATAAAGTTTCATACTCAAATAATTCTAAACTTTTATGAAAAAGATCAAGATTAAATAGATCACATTATATTCATATAAAGAAAAACTACACTGTAATAAAACAAACAAAAAAGGAAACAAATTTTATTTTTAATTTTGTTTTGGAATTTTATTAAGTGTTTTTTTCTGCATGCATTGAAATCATCACATGATTTTTTTTTCCTTTATTACCTGAATGTGGTAATAAACTGCGATAGAAGTCAGAACAACATTAACCTCTGAGAGAGGGGTTAAAGGACACTTTTGAGGTTACTTGAATAAACAATATCTTTATATGGATAATGATTGCATAGCTGTACAATTTGTAAAAAATTATCAAACTCTCTCACCCTAAAATTAGTGCACCTTGTGTATTTTACCTAGTAACTGGAACAGAAAGAATTAATCGGCATGCCTGTGTTTCTCAGAACCTGCACATTCCAAAGAAAGGCCTATCTTCAGGAATGGCCCTTGGTGCACTTTTGGGAAATGACTTCCAAGCCCTTCTGTGCTTGGTAAGACACTTTTTATATGCCTGAGGCTTTGGGTAATGCTGTACCAGCTTGATCAAATAAGTTTACCTAACAATGTGATTTCTGATAAATGTCTATGGAGATGGAGGCTGAGTCGCTGGAACCTGAGAACAGAGGTCAGTTTGGAGGGTGGGGCACGTCTATTAGACTGACCCTAAGTAAAAACCCTAGGCAGCAAGGGTTGGTAAAGCCTCCCTCTTTGGTAACACTTTGCATGTATTGTCAGCTATTATTTTGGGGAGACACAATTGCATTCTCACATGACTCCACTGATTGGGAACACCTGGACTTTGCCCATGTGTGTTTTTTCATTTGCTGATTTTGGCTTCTGTCCTTTTGCTGCAATAAGTTGTAACTGGGAGTATAACAGCTTTCTCTGAGTTCTGTGTATCTTTCTAGTATATCACTAAAGTTGAACGTGATCTTGGACACCCTAACACAACTGTCATATTTCAAGAAAAGAAAGAAAGAAGAGAAGAAGAGGGAGAAGGAAGGAAGGAAGGAAGGAAGGAAGGAAGGAAGGAAGGAAGGAAGGAGGGAGGGAGGGAGGGAGGGAGGGAGGGAGGGAGGGAAAGAGTTTTCAAAGAATAAGTTAGAAAATGAAGAAGAAAGCTGAGTGCCATAGTATATGCCTATAGTCCCAGCTATTAGGAAAGCTGAGGACAGAGGATTACTTGAGCTAGGAGTTCCAGGCCATCTTGGGCAGCATTGTAAGACCCTGTTCCTAACAAAAAAAAGAAGAAGAAGAAGAAGAAAGAAAGAGAGGAAGGAAGAAAGAAAGGAAGGAAGGGAGGAAGGAAGGGAGGGAGGGAGGGAGGGAGGAAAAGAGGGAGGGAAAAGAGCTATATATTTAACTAATTTATGTATTTAGTTAGTATTCATAAAGCACTGTTAATGTAGAACAGAATAAGATCTCTAGATCCCATAATTATTATCAGTCTAGTCAAAAAGCTGATGACAAGGAATGATATGAGCCATGTGCCTAACTGATTTAGAAAGGAAGAAATGACTCCTAAAGGACAAAAGATAACAGCTGATATGACTGAAGGGATTGAGTTAGAGTTTATTTTAATTAGCTATTTAGTTCTAGAAAACCTGCTTTGTTCTTTACAGGAACAGACAGGTAAGACACACACACACACACACACACACACACACACACACACACACACGTCAGATACAAAAATCCACTCATAATCAAGTTCTACAGTTTTTCCTGTGGAACCCACTTACAGAAAAAAATGGCCCTTCTTATCCATGAAGTCACATTCTGAAAAGACTATATTTACTTTATTATTATTATTTTTTAAACATAGGATCCCTCTCTGTCACTCAGGCTGGAGTGCAGTAGTGTGATTATAGCTTACTGCAACCAGGAACTCCTGGTTTCAAATGATCCTCCCACCTTAGCCTTCCAAGTATCTAGGACTACAGTACACACCATGATGTCTAGACAATTTTTAATTTTTTTCTTAATATTATATTTATTTCAATAGTTTTTGGAGTACAAGTGGTTTTTGGTTACATGGATTAATTATACAGTGGTAAAGTCTGAGATATTAGTGTTCCTATCATCCAAGTAGTGTACACTGTAACAAATATGTAGTTTTTTAACCCTTATCTTCCTCACTCCCTCTCCCTTCTGAGTTTCCAATTAAACTGATTTAATGCCCATTAAATCATCCTGCATGCCTTTGCTTACCCATGGCTTAGTTCCAACTCGTAAATGAGAACATACAGTATTTGTTTCCATTCCTGAGTAACTTCACTTAGAATAATGACCTGCAGTTTCATCCCAGTTACTACAAAACACATTATTTCAATCTTTTTAATAGCTGAGTAGTATTCCATAATGTGTGTGTGTGTGTGTGTGTGTATACATGTGTAATGTGTATATATATAATAGCTGAGTTATATTCCATAGTATGTGTGTGTATATATATGTGTGTGTATATGTATACATATATATACACACACACACACATATATATATACATACACACATTACATTTTCTTTAGCCACTTATTGTTTGATGAGCATTTAGTTGGTTCCATATCTTTGTAATTGTAAATTGTGCTGCTATAAACATATGTGTACAGGTGTCTCTTTGATATAATGACTTCTTTTCCTTTGGATAGATAGTCAGTAGTGAGATTGCTGAATCGAATGGTAGGTCAACTTTTAGTGCTTTAGGAAATCTCCATACTCTTTTCTATACAGGTTGTACAAATTGACATTCCCACCAGCAGTGTATAAGTATTCCCTTTTCACCATATCCATGCCAACATCTATTGTTTTTTGATATTGTTGTCCTTTTAATAATGACCATTCTTGCAGGGGTAAGGTGGTAGGTATCTCACTGTGGTTTTAATTTGCATGTCCTTGATGATTAATTATCTTGAATATTATTTTTCACATGTTTGTTGGTCATTTGTGTATCTTCCTTTGAAAAATGTATATTCATGTCATTTGCCACATTTTGATGGGATTATTATTATTTTTACTGATTTGGGTTCCTTGTAGATTCTGGATATATGTCCTTTGTTGAATGCATAATTTGCAAATATTTTCCTCCGCTGTGTGAGCTGTTGACTCTGCTGATTATTTATTTTGCTGTACAGAAGCTTTCTAGTTTAATTAGGTCCCATTTATTTATATTTATTTTTGTTTCATTTGATTTTGAGGTCCTAGTCATGAATACTTTTCCTAGGCAATGTCCAGATGAGTATTTCTTGGGTTTTCTTTCAGAATTTTTCAAGTTTCACATCTTTGATTTGAGTCTTTGATCTACCTTCAGGCGATTTTTGTATAAGGTTTATTCCAGTTTTATTCTTCTTCATGTGGCTTGCCAATTTTCTCAGCACCAAAAAAAAAGTTGTGTGCCCTTTCTCCAGCTTATGTTTTGTATGTTTTCTCATGGATCGGTTTGCTGTATTTGTGAATGATTTATTGGCTCGCTATTCTGTTCCATTGGTCTATGTGTCTGTTTTTGTACCAGTACCATGCTGTTTTGATTTATGTAGCCTTGTAGTATAGTTTGAAGTCAGGTAATATGATGCCTCCAGATTTGTTCTTTTTGCCTAGTCTTGCTTTGGCTATGTCAGTTATTATTTGTTTCACATGAATTTTAGGATTGCATTTTCTAATTCTGTGAAAAATGATGTTGGAATTTGGATGGGAATTGCATTGAATCTGTAGATTGATTTGGGTAGTATGGTCATTTTCATAATATTAATTTTTCCAATACGTGAACATGAGTTGTGTTTTCATTTGTTTGTGCTATGATTTTTTTCAAACCATATGATAATCTCAATAGATGTAGGAAAAACGTTCAATAAAATCCAGCATCCTTTATGATGAAAACCCTCAACAGACTAAGCATAGATGGGAAATACCTCAAAGTAATAAAAGCAGTATATGATGAACCCATAACAGACATCATGCTGAATGAGAAAATGCTGGAAACATTCCCCCTGAGAACTGAAACAAGACAAGGATGTTCACTTTCACCACTTCTATTCAACCTAGCACTAGAAGCACTATCAAAATGAATCTGGCAAGAGAAAGAAATAAAGGGCATCCAAATTGGAAAAGAGAAATTCAGACTACCGCTGTGTGCCAATGATATAATCCTATACCTAGAAAATCCTGAATACCCCTCCAAAATACTCCTAGATTTGATAAACGAATTCAGTAAAGTCTTAGGCTACAAAGTCAATCTACACAAATCAATAGCACTGCTATATACCAATAACAACCAAGCTATAAATCAAATTAAGGACTCAATTCCTTTTACAATAGCTCCAAAAAAATAAAATACCTAGCAATTTACCTAATCTAGGAAGTGAAATATCTCTATAAGAAGAATTTTTAAATGTGTTTTATAGAGACTGGTCTTACTATGTTGTTGCCCAGCTGGTCTAGAACTTCTGGCCTCAAGTGATCTGGATCCTCCGTCCTTGGCCTCCCAAAGTCCTGGGTTTACAGATGCAGAACTCCATATGGTCTGCCAACTCTATTGTGGGGAAAAAAAAATCTATCAATAAGTGGGTCCCATGCAGTTCTAACCCACTGGTGACGGGTCAGCTAAATATATTTGGGCAAATAGACATACAAATGCATAGGACTATCACTAAAATATTAAAAACTGTGAAGACACAGAGAAGATGCATGTACTTCTACCAAGAAAGCAGAAAGGTTACCTGAAAAATAGGTGATGATCCAAGTGCATTGGTTCTGTTTGTCTCTTGAAAATGTATAAGTGAGCTAGAAGAGTCCTAGGAATGGGATTCCATTCATTGCCAGTGATTGAACTGTAAACAAGGAAAGTAAACACACAGTGGCTTCATACAGCATCTTTCTGGCATAAACATCTGATATTCATGATGACGGCAATTTAGATATTTAAAAAAGAGGATAGAATAAACAGAGATAAGTGATATTAAACATTTCATATCAGTACAATAGAGAAGACATTTCAATAGCTTTCAGATATACCTCATTATACCTCATTCAGATATAAAAGTGGTGTGGGGCAAAAACACTGTTATATAACACAATTTGATATACTAACATGCTTATTTACAAAGAAAAATGTAGATACATGAATTCAGAGCAAACTAAACACATTATATTTCAAAAAAAGAAAAAAAGAAAACTTTACTAACATCACCTTATTTCATTATTTTCCACAAGTCTACTAGGTAGCAGGAACATAAAATTAAACAAGATAGACATGGTTCCTCCCTTCACAGAGCTTACATACAATGGACAAGACAGAAGACTTAAAAGGCAATTATAATAGATTATGCATTGTTGCATTAGAAATGCCTTGACACCCATAGACTGGGAATAATTACAACTATTACTGAAATATGCAGCAGTAAAAGAAGGCAATTATCAAAACTAACAAACAGGACGTAAGTCCCTAGGAAATTCTTCAGAAGACTAAACACTAAAAATGGGGCTTATTCTATGATTATATTCAATTTTTTTATTTCATCCATATGCTTTATATATATTTTAAAGCAGGAAGGTCAGTGAGCCTTCCCTGGAGAGTTCTGGCTAAGCTCTATTTGCACTATCATCAGAAAGTCAATGCTGTTATGCAGATGGCCCCCTGGTCTGGGCAGCTTGATGAAAGTGCCTTTGTGTTCCTAATTAACAAGTGAACAACTGTGCCAATTGCTTTGATACATTTGAAACCTTCTGTTCTCAGACTTTTGATGAGCTGTTTACTCAGAAGCAGTACCTGCCTGCTTATTGGCCCCAGCATACCACTCCTAAAGGGCAGAGCTATAGTGAGATTGGCAAAGATTCCTCTGTGCAAAGGAAGATCATCAAGAGGTGTAAGCCTCATTCAGGTAGTCCACTTTAGATCTCATTGGTGGAAGAACAAAGTCTATGATTATAAAGTACAAATATTTCTTGGCAGTAACTCAATATATCCAGAGCTCACAGTTCAGTAATGAGCTGCCACACTAAGTTGTTCTTTGATTCTAGGAGTTCCCAAATCTGTAGTAGTGTTTAAAAAAGCAAGGTTTCCAGGGTCTTTACTCAACTCTTAAAAAAATTAGTGGTAAAGTAGATGCTGGCACAGAGAGTAAATTAGAACATCAAATGATACTAGAATAATAAATGTTAAAGTATATGCCAAATTATATTTAGCATGCAAAATAAAAGATATGGTAATGAAGCCCAAAGCCCCAAACCACTTTGTGCATATAATTGTGTGAAATGTAATGGGAGGAGCAAATGTTAGTAGCTTTTAAAAAATTTTCTTGACTGAGTGTACTGTAGATAGTATCATGGCCATGTGATAAAATAACTACCCTTTTGATTTATAAATGCATCAAATTAAAGCAAATGACATTTTTAAAAATTAAAAATGACAAGTCCTCAGGCATATATTTAGAAAGGCTTTTTGCATATTAGAAAGCTAGAGTTCTTCATCAAAACTAGTGGTTATGATGAGGAAGGGAAAAAAATGATGTCAATGTCTAACCCTGCAACAGATTTGAAAAATAGCCAACTTTTTTTTTTATTCCTCAGGAGAATGTTTAAATTATCTCAGCTTCGGCACTATTGACATTTGGACTGGGTAATTCTTTCTTGCTTGAGACTCTCCTGTGCACTGTACAATGCTTAGCAGCACTTTCAGCCTCTATTCACTTGACACCGGTAGTACCCTAAGTTGTGACAATTAGGAATGTCTGCAGATATTGGCAACTGAGCATGAGAGCTAAATTGCTTAGAGTTGGGAGCTACTGGTTTTAATTAGAGATAAAATAATTTCAGTTGAAATAAGATGGTGTAGAATTTTTTCTGCTTGCTCGTTTCCTCTCAGTACAACTGTCAACCCCTTAAATGACTTAAGAGAAAACCAAGGATAAGTAGGGTTAGTAAGAGGAAGGAAAAGGGTAGGGAGTCCAGGACTGGAGGAATGATGTAGAAGCACAACTCTTATAAAACCCTATCCAACAGAAGACGACAGCCCAAGCCCCATACTTTCCACCTCCTGATCAAGCAACCAAGGGTGGATAAGGTAAGCTTATTCCTTGCCAAGACTCGAAAATACAAGGTTATTCTACAAAGCTAACAAGGAGAATCAGTGATCCAAACGCCATGCTGACCCTAATAGGCCAGGGAAAGAGTCCTCATTCCACAATGGGACTTCATTTGGAGACATTACCTAACTAGGGTGGGGCACCAGATAACAGCAATGATATCCTGTCACAACAAGGCACCTGGCAGTATTAATAGGAGATAGAATACGTAAACTTGAGGAAAGATTAATATAATTTACCCAACCTGAACAAATTAGAGAAAATAGACTAAAAACAAAAAAACAAAGCACAGGGCCTCCGGGACCTGTGGACAGTAACAAAAGATCCGTCATTAGTATCATCAGAATTTCAGAAGGAGAGGAGAAAGTGGAGCTGAGCATATCCAAAGGAATAACAAATAAAACTTCCCAAGTTTGTTGAAAGGCATTAAGCCAACATATTCAATAAACTGAGCAAACTCCAACTGTATAAACTCATAGAAATCCATACCAAGACACATCATAATCAAACTTCTGAAAACAAAGGACTATGGAATAACCTTGAAAGAAGACAGGGAAAAATTACCTATAGAGGGATAGCTATTCAAATAGCAGACTTCTCATCTGAAACCAAGGAGGCCATAAAGGTGTGCCATAACATCTCTAAAGTTCTGAAAGAACTATCAACTGCTAATTTGATACCTTTAGAAATAAATGGAAAATAATGACATTATCAGAACATGGAAAACTAATAAAAGAATGTTTCACTAGCAGATCTAACCTTTATAAAAGGCTAAAAGAAGTTCTTACAGAAAGAAAATGAAAATCATGGAAAATTTTGAAGCATCAAGAAAGAAGAATAGAAAGAGTAGAAATATTGGTAGATACAATAAACTAGTGACAAATTATTGTTTAATATATAGAAAGGTGGATACATTATTTTAAAGCATAGCATAGTCCAAATTCAGAGAATGAGATAATGTGAGAACTAAAAAATGCCTCTTTGCAAATCCTGTAAGATATAACTTGATCTTTTTGGAAGAGAAATTATTTATTTTTATATAATTGAATCACCAAAAAAGAGATCATTGGGTTTCTCATTTCCAGAAAGAACTGTCAGCGTTTGACCAACATAAGTCTTCCCTGAAATTTCAAAGCATTAACCATGATTGAAAGATTGGAAATAAAGACATCTGTGACCAACACAACCTGGCACAGACTGGATAGGGAAATGAGGTAAACAAGTCAACAATATTTGGCTCACGAATAACATAATAATGATGACAATGACATCTGTGTTTTTCATTTTATGCTTCAGAGACTTTGTAATTTTTGTCTTTATCTCTCAAAAAAAGTATTTTATTTCTGAGCCAGTCCTGGCTTCTCAGAGTCTCTTCTATTTTCTGTTTGGTATCACAGCAGGGCTTTTGTATTATGTTACCTTAGGCTCAGGTCAGCCAAGGGGAGGCACTGATGGTGTTTTATGGGGTAGAGGGAAAGAAACTAGGTTAGCCCTTTCTCCCTCTTTGTCGTGGATGGTTTCTCCAACAGGCTCTGCTCTTGTGTCTCCTCTTGATTGTGGCTGCCTCTGTGCAGCTTTTCAAGTCACCAGCTTACTTTGGATGACTTTGGACAGTGGGCTCTCCCCTTTTTTTAATAATCTTTGAGCCTAAGCTAGTAGCGGTTTTCCGGTGTTGCTGTTCTCTAGGTTACCGTCCTGTACCTTGATTGACTCTCAGGTGCTGGGTTACCACATTTTGACCTCTGATAGTCAGATGCTTTTTCTTTCACCTATGAAACTAATTCTCCAGATTAAATTCCCTATATTGTAGACACATTGTTTTTTGTTTTCCTAATTGGACCCTGACAGTTATACTTTAAAATAAAAAATTAGAAGCTGAATGAATCTTTAGAGATCATCAGGTTCAATTCAACTGTATTTTCCACAACACAAATGATTATTTTTCTTTTGACATACATTCAAATAAAAGCTGAAATAAGTAAAAGTATATTTGTTAAAGTAAGAAAATGTAAATGAGCATGACCTATTATTCCAAGGCCTATGGCTCTCAAAACCCAAATGCAAATGCCTTGACTGAATGAACTCATTCTGTACCAGGGCCAGTGAATTCTGATGCATGGAAAGTCACATCAAATAATCTCTATGGATTTTAGGGACAGTTTTTATCACTCGAAGATCACCTCATACCCACATTTCCCATCATGTGACTTCCACAAAAACAATAGAAATCCTTTGTTATTATGACTCAACTGATAACTAAAATGTATATTGGCTTCTTTTCATAGTATGAATATACTAAGTAGATTAACTAAAACATTGGAGTTTTAAAATACTCATTACTAAATGAGCTACTTTGAAAGCTTTGAAGAAAATAAATACATGAAAAAAGAATTTAAGAGCATACCGACCTACACCAAACCATATAATGTGGACATCCTACATTGTACTGGGACAGAGAGCTGATAAAACATAATAAGGTACTAATATAAGATCAGTGTGACTGAGTTACTTACATGCATAAGTTTGTGAAAAGCTCTTAGTGACTAAAATACATTTAGGAAAATAAAAAATAATAAGCTATAATTTTCTTAAACATAGCATTTTAATAGTAAGATGATCAAGATGACTGGTACATCATGCATAGCAGGATAGCTTTTGATATCTTTATCAGGGTATCTCTCTCTGTGTTCCAGACTTCTGGGATCAAAGAAAAAAAAAAGAAATGACAACTCTAACAGATGAATAGGTGGATTCTGTGTTGGTAAATTCTGCAGTGAGCTTTACTTTCTCTCCCCTCACATCTTCTTAGAGACTTCTAATTACTCTCTACCGCTGTCTCTCACCCCTTCTCTTCTGTGCTGCAAATGCTATTTCCATTTTGTCAGCATTTAACTGTTTGACTCCTCATCTTGAAAAACTCCCAATCCCCTCCTTGAACACACATTCCCATATGACTACTAGCTACTGCCCTAGTTTTGTTCTTCCCATCACGGCAAATTTTATTGAAAACATTTGTTTCAAATGCTGTCCCCATTTCCTCAACTTCTCTTCACTCTACAATCAGCTGCAATCTTAAGTTCTTTCATGTCACTTTAATTAAACTGGAACGTGGAAAATTATAATTATCTCTTTATTGCTACATTTATTAAATTGAAGTGTCTTTACCTTACTTAAACTTTGGAAGCATTTAGTGTTGTTGACCTATCTGTAACTCCTGAAATGCTTTGCCCTTGGTTTTCATTATGTAATAATCTTCTTCCCTCTCTATCCCTCTTTTCTTCCTCCTCTCTCTCTCTCTGTCTCAACATTTCTGCTTAGATTTCTTTGAGAGATTCTTTACCTCTGCATATTCTGTAATTCCTGATGTTACTCCAGGGTTAACACAAGATTTTTTTCTACTTCTCTGTGTAATTTACCCAGTTATTATCCACTGGTTGCAGAATTATTATATACAAACTAATTTATTTTCTACATTACCCTTCTCTCAAACAAAACCCCTCAGTGCCTGTGTTTCTTATCTTCTACCACCTTACATTGCTTACAAAAATCACATGGATCCAACTACCCAAACCAGAAACCTACACATAACATTTTGCTCCTATTTCTCCTTCTCTTTTCAGTTACTAGTTCTCCTTGTATCAAAACTTTGATTTTCTGGAAATAGAATTCCCTATTCTCTTCAATCCATCATCGTAGTTCAAGAACCGAATAACACATAATTTTATGTATGAAAATCATTATCAATGCCATCTGTTCAGTGAAGCAAATTATGAAGGCCAATACTTCTTAAAGCAATTTGTACCTAAGATGGTCTTTCAAAGTTCTATCATTCTTCATTTATCCAGGGCATTTGGTCTCTACTTCTTCTTCAAAAATATCTTAAACAAATTTCCCCCAAAATCTTATCTTGTTTACTGAAATTGAGCCTAATCAAGCCTAACCCAGCTGAGCAACTCTTGGCACATAAGCTGAAGGGAGAGCAGGTGTCACTCAAGTGCAACCCAAGCCAATGGGAACCAAAGCCAACAGCTCATCCTGAAATGGAAATCACAGCCTGTCTACAGAATGAACACTAGTGAAGAGAGCATTAGAGCTACCCTATCCATCATTTGATAATGTGTTTTCCTTTTTTTCCCTTCAGCCCCCCCAATACAAAAATTGCAGTTTTATATTCCATCTCTAAGTCATTTTCATCATTGACCCTAAGATCCTTCTATTCCATGTCCCAAAACTCTCTAATTGATTTCTCTTTTCACAAATATAACATTTCATGGATCTACTGCATAGACTTTGGATAACTTTTATTTGTATCACAAATGTACTTGCCCTCCCAAATTCTGATTATTACCTTAAAGTATTTCCCAATATATGAGTCAAACTTTTTTTTTTTTTTTTGGCTAACGCTTTTTTTTTAAGCAAATACTGTTTCCATAATATGTACTACTCTTCCTTTTTTCCTTGAACCATCTATCTTCTAGACTATACCTCAGTACACTATTCTTCTACTATGCCCTATCTGCAGACAAGTTAAAAAGAATTATCTTCACTCTATCACTGAGGCCTTTCTTGCTGACTTCTCATATCAAGGTCTATATGGCACATCTGGCCCTTCAGGATTAATGTGACTGATTTGCTAGATTATATACTGGATGCTGATATTAATGAGAAACATTACATTCTATAATCGAATTTTCTAAGCACCACTTCCATTGGGGTAATATAAACCCCAACTAATAGAAAAATGAGGGATAAATGTACTGATTTCCCAATACAGTACTTTACCAAGTTAAGTGTGAACACTAGGTGATACAATACTCGCTTTATTTCTGTTCCAAAGCAATAATGCTCATAAGGTATTTTGCCCCCAGAATAATAGCTTTTGATCTACTAACAGAGAGAATTAAAGTCTGATTAAAGTTGGTTATTTAAACTCTGCTAAAATTCTTATTGGTATTGATTTCTCCATCTTTAAGGTTTGAGGTCTCCATTGTCTTTTGTGTTTTTTACAGAAAAATATTAGATACTAATGCTTTGATAAGAACAAGTATTATAAAAGTAAACGAGTATTATAAAAATATTTTAAAAAATATATTTTAGTAAAAAAACTACAGATAATTTGGTTTTCATATGTAACTTCCTAATAACACATAGAATAAAAGGGTTAAAATCAAGCTTATTTGTTGAGTTTATTTAATCTCAGAATGCTTGATGCTACAGTCTAAATGTCTGTGTCACCCTGCAATTTATATCTTAATCCTTAATGCCCAATATGATGGGACTAGAAGGTAGGGGGGGAATTTGGGAGGTGATTAATTAATGAGGACAGCATTTTCATGAATAAAATTAATGTCCTTATCAAAAAAAAAAAAAACCACAGAGAGTTCCCTTGCTCCTTCCACCCTGTGAGGAATGAGCCATCTATGAGGAAGTGGGCCCTCACTAGATACCATATTAGTTGGCATCTTGATCTTGAACTTCACAGCTTCTAAAAGTGTGAGAAATACATTTTTTGTTGTTTATAGGCCACCCCGTCGAAAACATTTTGTTATGGCACCCCAAACAAAAAAAGGCATTTATTTTGCTATGTTAAAAAAAATAAAAACTGCCGGGCGCGGTGGCTCAAGCCTGTAATCCCAGCACTTTGGGAGGCCGAGGCGGGTGGATCACGAGGTCAAGAGATAGAGACCATCCTGGTCAACATGGTGAAACCCCGTCTCTATTAAAAATACAAAAAATTAGCTGGGCATGGTGGTGCGTGCCTGTAATCCCAGCTACTCAGGAGGCTGAGGCAGGAGAATTGCCTGAACCCAGGAGGCGGAGGTTGCGGTGAGGCGAGATCACGCCATTGCACTCCAGCCTGGGTAACATGAGTGAAACTCCGTCTCAAAAAATAAAAAATAAAAAAATTAAAAAAAAATAAAAACTACAAAAACAAAACTATTTATTTTGTCATTTTGCTTTGTGAATTCCATTTATTTATGTCTAATAGACCATCACTTTCGATCAACAGGGCTTAATTCAGTTTTTTTCTGTAATAAGTGACCGAGAAGTATTAAGACCATCACTTCAAAATAAATGCCTAAATTTGAAAACCTAGTTTTAAAATTCTTGTAGTTGTAGTCACATTTGTATGGAAATAATCTATGTTTAGAACTTGTGTTATATTCAATGTCCTACATATAGGAAGATTATACATCTGCAACCTCTCAAATTAAAGTATCCCATGTGTATTAATTACCTAGGGCTGCCACCATGAATTACCATAAACTGGGTATCTAAAATCATCATAAATTTATTCTGTCACAGTATAGGAGGCCGGAAGTCTGAAATCATTGAGTCATTGGGTTTTGCTCTTTCTAGAGACTCTGAAGGAGAAACTATCCCATGCCTTTCTCTCATCTTCTCTTCGCTGCTGGCAATCCTTGGTGTTCCTGGGCTTGTAATTGCATCAGTACACTGTCTGCTCATGTTTTCACATAGCCTCCTTCTGTTCATGTCTATGTCTGTGTGTCTTCATTTAGCCTATTTGTAAGAATGTCAGTCATTGGATTTAGGGGATACCCTAATCCAATATGACCTCATCTTGGCTAATTCCATCTGGAAAACCCTATTTTCAAATAAGGTCACACATTCTGATGTGCCAGGTGGGCATAAATTTTGGGCAGATACTATGTAACCCAGCACATTATGTTACTTGCTTTGCTCAATAAAATGAGAGCAAAAAAGTGTCCTGTGTGATTTGAGGCTTAAGTTTTCAGAGTTAACACTTCATTTACCATGCTCTCTCATTTTTCTTATGACTCTGCTAATGGGTTAGAATGGAATCTCTATTAGTCTGAAAAAGAGCCCCTCTGGTGACATATGCAGTACCACATCTCATGAACAAGAAGACATAGACATCATTGTTTTCAGACACTAAGATTTCCAAGTTGCTGTTTTCCACAGAATAATTATGACAATCATGACTATTAGACAAACTAGTACTGGGTTGAGGTGCTCCCTTAACAGACAACCTAAATAAAATATATGACGCTGGGTCTGAGGCTAAGTATTTGGTGGCAAGAAAATTCTTATTAGAGGCTGGAAGAATAGTAACACACATCATGCAGTGGCGAAAATATTTAGAAATATATTATCTATGATAACTTAAGAGAGAAATATTGTACCTAATAAGTTTTATCTTTAAAAGGTTTTAAAACAATGTTAGGTTTTTTGTTGTTGGTTGAACTTACTAGGATAATGTAAGAGAGATGAGCTCAGAAAAGAACAGACTGTTTTGCAAGCAGACTTTAAAGAAAGTAGAAAGAATACAGAGTTGGATGGCTTTCTGAGCTGGAAGTTTAGGTGGTACTCATCTCCACTTATAATGTAATATACAAAACTAACAAAACAGTTGAATAATAATTTCTTAAGAGGCCACATAAAATGCTGGTTTAAGGGTCAATATTAGGATATAGTTATAACACCCATTTTAAAACCTTTCAATGGCTATAATGTACCCAGAAAATTCCTTCAGTTGGAAAAATATAGCTTAGGGAAAAGAGAAAAAAAAAGGCATTCCTTTCTTGTGGAAGCATGGTAGGCTTAAGTTACCCCATTTAAATTTAGCAATAATCTTAGTACTTCTTGATTTCTCATTTTTTCAGCTCATAGTTTTTAGTGTGTCTATTGTCAAGAGTATCACTGAAATCAAATAGATGAGAAAGTAATTGACAGATAGTTTGTCCATATAATCTCTCAAAAGAGATTTTAATTTTACAGATTTTTAGTCTCTGTTTGAGAAATTATATGGACAAACCAACCATAGACCTAGACTAAAATAATTGTTAGAGACTTAAAAATTGAACCCTCAAAATTCTATGGATTTTAAGTAGGCAGAGAAGATCAGCTGCAAAGAAGCCCATGTAGTATCAATAAAATACCTTGCCCTCATTATTGGCGAAATCAAATTATTCTAGGAAATGATCAATCAGTTGTAACTATAAATAATTTAGCTATAAATAAAAATGTATTATTTTTAAACTAAACAATGTATCATATTGTCTGGTAGTTATTGGTAATTATTGATTATTTCCAATCTATAAAACATAAGAATATTTATATACATTCTTCTACCTATGTTTTTCCTTAACTGGAGAAGCAGTAAGCTGATCTTGCCAGAATTCAAGTATTTTATATTTTAGAACTGCTTTCTACAAAATATATTGTAGTATGATAAAAGTTTAAAATATCTTTTAAAATGTAGACTTAGGGGAAATGTAAAAAAGAATCATTCAATGTTTAATAACTGAAAATTAAAACAGTGATTTCTGGTTATTTTTTTCCCACTGAAGTATTACTTCTCTTCAAAGAATGTTCTAATTTTAGCAGCAGGTATATCACAATATTTCAGGTAGGGAAATTACATAAATATGCCCCAAATCCAAACTTGAATATGTTGCTTCACGTTGCTGAGACTCACTGAATCAGGCTGTGAGCTGACTATGCCTCACAGCAGTAGGCATAGTAAGGAAATGGAAGACCATAGAGAGGAAGAAAAAACAAGGCTTTGTGTGACATTGTATATAAAACCAGGGAAATGTGATGTCAGAACAATGTATACTTTTGAGGCAGTCTTAGCTAGTTGTAGAGAAAAACAATTCATTAATAAAAGTAGAAATCAATGAAATGAGTATGCTTTAAAGAAAAACAAAGTATGGTTTTTGATTTAAATTTAAAAATTCATTCATACTGCATTTTGAATGTTCAGCAAACAAGCTATATGTAAGTATATGTTTTCTCATTAAAACAATTGTATAAAATCCATCAGCATTAAATGGGTCCCTTTGTGCAAAGGTTCACACTGCTGCAAAAGTAATAACTTTGAGGAGTTCCTTTTGATATTATTTTAAGCTAGAATTTGTGATAAGATTAAGTCAATTATGAGTAGCTTATCTAACAATGAATTGCTTAGCTTATACATGGAGTTGCATTTCAAAAGCATATTCAAGAGTTTTAAATAAGCTGAAAAGTGGATGAGGAAAAAAAAGTACAAATGACAAGTGTCTGTAGAACTGAAGAGAAATGAAGAATATGCATAAAATTTACTAAATTTTAAAAGATATGTATATTGTGTTTTGCCTACAAAAATGAATATTTTAACATAGTTAAAGTTAAAATTACATATTATTAACAACGACACCCTCCTTAATGTAGTTAGATTTTCTAACTCAAACCTAAGGAATGTTGAAGATAATAATTTGCAAAGCAAGAGAGTATTTCAAGGAAAATGAAAGGTGAGCAAAGTTCTAGAAGAGAGGAAGAATACTTTGTACCTGCATAACAAAAATAATTGTTTTAAGAAGAAATATTGAAGTGGAAGATCAAGAGACTAAGCTAATGAGGAATATGGGAACTGGATATTAAGGCGCTTAAAAGCCAAGTTAAGGATGTTAGAACTTTATTCTTAGGGCAACAGGGAGTAAATGATAGTCTTGAACCAGGAGAGCATAGAATCATGTATATTTATAAAAATCACTACAAATATATTCTTCTGAGGAGATTGGGCAGATGAGGATCAAATATGATGGCAGAAATATCAGCCATGTGGTTGTTTTGGAAATCCAGATGGAAATAATCATTATCTAAATAAGGAGAGTGCCAGTGGGAATTGAGGAATGTGACTAGATTTGTGAGATGTTTTCCAAATAGAATTTTTACAATCTGATGACTGTTAAAGAGAATGTGACTGTATAGAGAGTATAGGAGGAAATAAAATAAAAATAAGCAGAAAGCTGTTTAGACAACAATGTACAGTGGTAATTGGAAATCTTTTGGAACAAGTATTTGCAGTGATTTAGGGCAGAAAGAAAGAACACAAATAAGAGGGAGAACTGATTTCAGGATTGGACATCGTGAGTTTCAGTGATTATGTACTAATGAACAATTGGACCTGTGGGTTTGAGCTCAAAGGAGAGATATTTGGGAAATAGAGCTGAAGGAAAATAACTGATCAGGAAAATAATCAGAGATTAATGCAGCAACTACAATGATTAGTAGGAAGGGCCAGTAGTGATGAGGATATGGGTGAGAGGAGAGAATGAAGATGTATTAATGAGGTAAAATATGCAGGATTTATTGATGAAAGGAAAATTTCTAGCAGAAAGTATGGAAATGCTATGTTTTATCTTGGGAGAAACATGAGCATATATGCATGTTAAGAGAAAAGAGCAGTGAAGATGAACAGATTAAAAACAAACCTGAGTGAGATCCATAAAAATTAAAGGGATAAGATCCAGAAAATGGATTTGTTGCAAGGAATGATTATGAACTAATAAAGTATCCCTGATACCAAAATAATTTGTGAACTAAGCCACCTCCAAGATTTGCTGGCAATATATATGAAAGATGGCAGGTATCCTCAAGAATATAGTATCTTTATGTGCAAAATAAAAATCTGTCCCATTTTTCTCTTTGGCAGCATCACTTCATAGTGGAGGTGAAGGATGATATTGGACTGCATGAATTGGAGAACATTTACAACATGGGAAGTTGTTTAAATAATATAAATACCTATAGAAATATTTCTAATAGCTTTTCTAACAGCTGGGCTAGAAGTGTTTCATTACATGTTGCCGGACACTAGCAGGTTTCACACAATCAACAGAGTTGAACTGGCCTTGGTACTCACTACTTTAGCCAGAAACTTCACAGAGATCACCACGAAGTGAAGCAAAAATTCCGGTTTTCAAACACTCCTGCAAAGAGAGAAAGGAGAATGCATAGGTGAAAATTAGGATATATTTGAAGATATAGCATTTAAGAATGAGAAAGAGATGAGATCTGATCTTGTCTAATTTCTCTGTAAGGTAAAATGTAAGGTTAATTGCTGAGAATAAAGATGGCATGGAGGGGGTTAATGGACTTAAATAGGATGGTGAATTTTTAAAAGATCTCATTTGGGACAAAAAGTGTTGATAGGTAAATGAGTCCAGAGCAATGTTGAAGACCTCATAGTAATTCTGCAATATACTTAATCAGAACTATAGGGCCAGGCAGGGTGGCCCACACCTGTAATCCCAGCACTTTGGGAGGATGAGGTGGGCAGATCAGTTAAGGTCAGGAGTTCAAAACCAGTCTGGCCAAAATGGTGAAAGCCCGTCTCTACTAAAAATACAAAAATTAGCCAGGTGTGATGGCACACACCTGTAATCCCAGCTACTCAGGAGGCTGAGGCAGGAAAAGTGCTTGAACCCGGGAGGCAA
>NW_016107743.1:376756-378739 GCF_001604975.1 Cebus imitator
AAAAAAAAAAAAAAAAAAAAAAAGCAGAATAAGAACTATCCTAGTTGGTGGTAGTGGTAGAAGACTGTAAATCACGAAATGCTAAGGAGTTCAGATTTAGCTGTGATTCATAAGTCAGTGCAGTTTGTTGAGGTTCTGATTCGCGTTTTCGTCAAGTTGCTCTTCGCTAATACAATATTCATTAAGGCCAATGATCATTCACAAGTTTATTCAGAGATAATAGCCCATGAAAGATGATTAGGTATGAAAAATGCAAGTTTTCCTTTATTTTCTTTTTCTTTCTTCTGCTCCCTCCCCTTGTCCCTTATCATTTTTTTCTTCATGTTCATTTTCAGCAAGAATATATGTTTCTTTCTCTTATAGACTCTGCTTCTATTATATTTCAATTTTACATATTTGCCTTTTAAAAAATTGGATAGTATTTTCAGACTACAAGGAAAAACAACTCTTTTCTAGCCTTACCCATTTTACCCCAAGTCCAAACAATTTATTCAACTGTTTGAACCATTGCTTGCAGTATTTATCTATTTAAGCTTTAGACACAACTTTGTACTCTTAATAAGGCAGTTGAAGATTTTGCTTTCCTGTGCTTAATTACTCTCTGGTACATTCTCTACTCCCCTTCCTTCTACCATAATTGTATGGTAATATTGGTCCTATCCACATTTATTTAAGATTTATAATATGTCGACTGTGTAAATATAATTCAAAAGTGAGACAAGTAGGGTGTCATGTTTTTCTTCCCTTTCTTATGTAATTTATTATTTTCACTGGAGTTAATAATTGTTGAGATACTTCATTGGTTAAATTATGATTATATTCTAACACAGATTCAGGACAAAATTCTCTGATAGAATTGTATGTCTCTATATGATGAAAGCTATCTGCAAATTTACTAGTTTCATTTCTCCGATATTTCTTCTCGAACTTTATATGTGTTATTTTGTTTTCCCACATTCATACATTGAAGTTCTGGCCCCCAATGTGATGGTATTGGAGTGCAGCCTTTGAGAGGTAACTAGGTTTAAAATAGAGGGTGGGATGCTCTTGATGGGATTATTAATCTTATTAGAAGAGGAAGACAGAGAGCTATCTCTCTCTCTATGCGCATGCACCAACGGAAGCCCACATGAACACACTGCAGGAAGGTGGCTGCCTACAGGCCAGAATGCAGGTTCTCACAACGAACCTACAGTACCCTGATCCTGAACTTCCCAGTCTCTAGAGCTGTAAGAAACAATTACCTATTATTTAAGCAGCACAGTCTGTGGTTATTTTGTTACAGCAGCCTGAGCTGACTAAGATATCATCTTTCTCTTCCAATGTATTCTGATGCTCTCAACCTCTGACAGCTCTTCAGGATTTCTCATATGATCAGCTTGGAGATCCTATTCATCACTTTCCTGTTACATAATCCTACTTTGGAACCTATCTCTTACACCTTTTAAAGCACAACCTATAGTTGTGTTAAAGCAAAAATTTAACTGGACAAATTTAAACAGGCAGGAAATAATTAAAGGCTCTTGTAATACAGGAACAAGGGCAAAACACAGTCTGAGCTTCTATCTACTGAAGCAAGGGGCTCGGGAGTTTTTAAGAACTGGAGTGGGTGGATCTGGATCACAGGCCATCTGCGCTTGTTAATTGGCTTTATTCAAATGAAAATAAACTCCTCATATTTTATGACAGGAGATGGTTTTACAACTTGGAGGAAGACACCTGCTAAAGTTAGTCTCTTATCCTTCCAGGAAAACTGGGAGATAGGGGCTCTATCTTCCTTGATGATTACACTTCAAAGGGATGGCTCCCAGGTCCTTGAGAAAGAGATTCCTGGGCTGTAAAACTGCCAAGTCTTTTTAGAAAATTGACACCTCGGGCCGGGAGCGGTGGCTCAAGCCTGTAATCCCAGCACTTTGGGAGGCCGAGGCGGGTGGACCACGAGGTCAAGAGATCGAGACCATCCTGGTCAACATGGTGAAACCC
>NW_016107743.1:378874-412338 GCF_001604975.1 Cebus imitator
AAAAAAAAAAAAAAAAAAAAAAAGAAAGAAAATTGACACCTCAAAGGGGCAGAGAAATAATTTACAATCGCAACTATTCTAAAGTAAATGCTCTAACAGAAGAGAGATCAGGGATCTGGAGTAAGGAAATGGTCTTAAGTTTAGTGTAGCCACGGGAATTACTAAGGTTGTCTTGGTCAGTAAGAGACTTTGCTGATCTTTTGAAACCTTTTTGAAACATTATGTCTTACCCTTGAATGACAGTTTGTACTGATGTAGAATTCCAGGTTGAAAGTCATTTTTCCTTATTTATTAACAAAGCATTGTTCCATTAACTTCAATTGCAATACTATTAAAGAATTCAGATGTTATTCTCATTTTGAATCTTTTTTTCTTTGTAAGATTATAGTCTTATTTTACCTTCTATAATACTGAAGTTTTATTAAAAATATGTTTTTGTGTTGATCTCCTTTAATTTCTTGTGCTAAGTTCCCAGAGTGGCTTTTGAAAAACTACATATCTTATTCTTCAGTTCAAGGAAATGCCCTTATATTATCTATTTGGTGATTCTTCCCATTCTTATTTTTATTCTTGTCCACTTCTGTATTAGTCGAATATTCAAACTTATGAATTTTTTTTTTTAGTCTTTTTTCTTTCTAGGTATCCATCTCACTTTTACTGTTATTTTTCTAACGTTCTGAAGCATATCTCCAAGTCTGTCCTCCATTTTTCTCTCGTTCTGTTGTACTGGTGATGGTGGTTGTTTCTGAATTTTTGCCCTTCTGTTATAGTCTCCAGGAGTTCCTTCTTATTGTCTAAATTTCTTTTCCTGCAGTGTTTTTGATGTTTTTAATTTTTTGGTAACATTTGTATACAGTCATGTCTTGGTTCTCTGAAGATTAATAGGCATTTTGAAGTTCTGCTACTCCCTACACATTCCCTGTTTCCTTGAAAGTGCTCTTTGTTTATCTGTTTGCTCCCATGCTCTTTGCCTTTTCATTTGTTGGACTCATTTTTCATGTCTCTGGCTCACCTCAGATCTATGCTGATTATTATGTGCCATTTATATCTAAGGAAGGTACTGAAAAGGTGATTTTGAACAGTTGGTGAATAAACAAGGTTTGTCTACTAACAGTCCTCAATGTAGTGTGATATCAGAGACTTAGTATTGTTAGGCCTTTTCCTAAATGAAGGAATCTATAAATGTTTTCTGTTAGACTCTCTAATACTCTTGGTTGGGGCAGTGGGTTAAAAGTAAATATGGAGACTTCTGCCTTAATTTGCTATATTGAGAACTAATATGGTTTGGCTGTTTCCCCACTCAAATCTCATCTTGAATTGTAGCTCCCATAATTTCCTCATGTTGTGGGAGGGACCAAGTGAAAGATAACTGAATCATGGGGTGATTCCCCCATAGTGTGCTTGTAGTAGTGAGTAAGTCTCACGAAGTCTGATGGTTTTATAAGGGGAAACCCCTTTTATTTGGCTCTCATTCTCTTGTCTGCTGCCATGTGAGATGTGCCTTTTTGCTTTCTGCCATGACTGTGGGGTCTTCTCAGCCAATTGGAACTGTAAGTCCATTAAGCCTCTTTCTTTTATAAATTGCCCAGTCTCCGGTATGTCTTACGTCTTTAACACCAGCATGAAAACAGGCTAATAGGAGAACTAAACCTCACTTTACTCTCAACTTTGTCCTGATATCCAAAGTACAGAATCTTTCCACTTAAATATCTCCAGATGAATAACGTCCTGTTTTTCCTCATTATTAGGTTGAGGAAGTTGCCTGGATACGAAGGCTCCAGGCTTTTAGGGATCAAACTGCTTCTTCTAAAGACTTGCATTTAGAGCCAGCTGTTAAATTCCTGAGCCTTGCCCAGGTCAGATTCTTGTTGGTTCTCAATGTTCGTGAAGGTATCATCTTTTCCACATGTGCTAAATCAGATATATATATATATATATATACACACATACATATACATATATATATGTTTATATATATATTTATACATTTTCTCCTTTTTAAAAAATTGATGGATGTATATGTTTTAAAATTTGTAACTGTTTCTTGTAAATTTGAAGATCATATATAAGCACATATATTCAATTGATGATACTTGAATTCAAACTAACATAAATTGCATAACTCATTCAAAAATCATTTCCCATTTGAATTTTCATGTTAAGATAGGCTGTTAACCTAAATATCTACCACAACTCTTTATTTCAAACATATAGATTTGTTTTGGAATTATTCAGCTTGGATGAGTAGGATGCAATTGTAAGGAATTTATACACACAAACACACACACACACAAACCAAACTCTGTAAAATATTTGAGTGACTCTGGTCTGAGGAACAGTATCAGGAGGTCCTAAGAGTATGCCCGAATCAGTCAGTGATACGGTTTGGCTTTCTCCCCAATCAAATCTTATCGTGAATCTTAATAAATTCCATGTGTTGTGGGAGGGATCTGGTGTGAGGTAATTGAA
The DNA here is from genome assembly GCF_001604975.1 of Cebus imitator. NCBI lineage: Eukaryota > Metazoa > Chordata > Mammalia > Primates > Cebidae > Cebus > Cebus imitator. The sequence goes on from NW_016107743.1 coordinate 381,344, forward strand.
TCACAGGGCAGGCTTTTTCCATGCTGTTCTCATGGTAGTGAGTAAGTCTCACAAGATCTGATGATTTTATAAAAGGGCAGTCCCTTTGCACACACTCTCTTGCCTGCTGTTATGTAAGATGTGTCTTGCTTCCTTTTTACCTTCCACCATTATTGTGAGGCCTCCCCAGCAACATGAAACTATGAGCTAATTAAACCTCCTCCCTTTATAAATTACCCAGTCTCCAGTACGTCTCTGTTAGCAGCTTGAAAACAGAGTAATACAGTCAGGTTATAGTTTGGTTTTACACATTTTAGGAAGATGGAAGTTACAGGCACAAACATAAATCAATACATGTAATGTACACATTGGTTCAGCCCAGAAAGGTGGTGAGGTAGGTTAAATAAGGTGGCCATAGCCTCTCTTAAAGGGAAACAAACTTGCCAAATAGATGGACAGAACAAACCATCCAACAGCACACAGAACACATTTTGTGTTTCTGCAGCAAGGAGGTAAAAGTGCAGAAGGAAAAATCCCCAAATTCACACAAGTGGAGAAACACATATTTGTGTCCTTGGGCTGACTTATGCTCATTATAATAGTAACAAACATCCCTGGGTGGAGATTTAAGATGCTAGTAACAGGTTATATATGCACTAGCATGTATAACCACTAGGCATGCAGGCTTAGGAAACCACCCACAACATGCTTAACAGCAACACCTCTTCCCACTCCTTTATGAATAAATAATGTAAATCTCCCATAAAGGGAAGTGCCTCAGTGCCCAATGGCACTGTCTCATTCTTCAGCAGTCCCGTCTGACCCAGCTATCAGAGTATACTTTCCCTTTGCAATAATAAATTTCTTTACCTACTTTCACTTTGGGCTTGCTCTCAAACTCTTTTGTGCAGTGAAGTCAAGAACCTGCACCTGCCCACCAACAACAATCAGACATCTTGGAAGTTGCGGGTGGTATTTATAGGTCATAGGTCATTCAAAGATTTTCGTATTGACAATGGTTGAAAGAGCTAAACTAAAGACTTGAAGTTAGCAGAAGAAAATGCTTGAGTTAAGGGGGTTTGTGAAAGCCACAGTTCTTGCAATGTAGATGAGTCCTCCAGATAGCAGGCTTCAGAGAGAATAGATCACAAATGTCATTTTTTAGACCTGAAAACTTGTCAGATGGTTGGTTATTTAATGTCTTCTAGATGTGGGAAAGGCCTAGCTGCAGCAATGGAGATTCTCTACAGATATGAAAATTCCCCCACAAAATGGTTTTGCAGGGCCATTTGGAACTATGTCGAAAACATATATTGGGGTAAAATATTTAGATTTCCATCAGGGAGATCTATTTATCGTGTAAGGCCATACCAGAGTCACGTTGAACTTTAATATCTTATTGCCAAAGAGTCTGTTTTGCCTGTCTTATGGCTGGTCAGTTGTACCTAAACTCCAAGACGGAGAGGATATAGCAAGGCATGTCTGACCTCCTTTTCTGGCATAGTAGGAGATTCAGATGTTCAGGTTTCCCTTGACTCAGAGTCAGTTGAGGGAGCTTAGGATTTTCTTTTCAGTTTACCATGCACAGAGACAGAAAGACAGACAGACAGACACACATATGTATTTAAAGTAGAGGGGAAATTGGAATATTCCCACTCCCACTCTGTGTGTGTGTGTGTGTGTGTGTGTGTGTGTGTGTGTGTGTGTGTGGTTGTGCAGAGGAGGATTAGAAACATAAGAGAAAAAAGGGAAACTCCCTAAAAAAAAATGTGAGGCTGGGACTAGAACATAAATATAGGTAACATTTCTACGGGCCTGGGAGACTGGATGCTTGAAAACAATTTCTCCTTTACAGTATAAATATACATATAGTAATTAATCCAAAAGGAAAACTTTGCAGATTTCCTGAAAATTTCTGTAGTACAGATAACTTTATATCAATATGTAGATAGATATATTTAAATACAAATATAGATATTTTATATGTACAAAAAACTTATTTAGTTATATAAGTTTTTTAAAAGAATGCCATATACAACAAAAAATTTTAAAATTAAAGTTCATATGTATTTCAAATAGTAATATAAAGACCCAATATTATTGCACTTGAACTAGAATATTAAAAGACATGAAGAAAACATTTAACAAACAAAAAGAAGTCAGCACTTAGAAAGAAAGAACAGGCTGGGTGCAGTGGCTCACTCTTGTAATCCCAGCACTTTGGGAGGCCAAGGCAGGCAGATCACAATGTCAAGAGATTGAGACCATCTTGGCCAACAGGGTGAAACTCCATCTCTACTAAAAATACAAAAATTAGCTGGGTGTGGTGGCACACACCTGTAGTCCCAGCTACTCGGGGGTGAGGCAGGAGAATTGCGTGAACTGAACCCAGGAGGTAGAGGTTACAGTGAGCTGAGATTAAACCACTGCACTCCAGCCTGGTGACAGAGTGAGACTCCGTCTAAAAAAAAAGAAAGAAGAAATAATAAATGGTAAAGTAATTAAAAATAATTCATAGACAGGAAGAATTATCTGTAATTTGGAAATTGTTTACTTTTGAAACTGACTTTTATACTTTAAAATTTGTTTCTATTACAGAATGCAAAACAGTGTAACAATTTGCTATATTTAATAAAATGTTTACCAAATTTTTATTGTAAAAACATAAAATATTTTATGTGAGATTATGCATTCCTATATACTTGTAACTTTTTATGTTATTGGGAATATATTTAAGATTCAATTATTGATTAAGTTTCATAATCAGTATTTCCTAGTCTATGCAATTTTTGAAAATTAGAATACTTGGGAAATCAAAGCATCATGTTCCCACATTAGCACAATGCGTTAAGGTAAAACCAAAATTCATCTAGTAGATTCCTCAAGTAATTGATATTATATTTGAATTCTTGGTTTCTGTCTCTCTGTATTGTTTTACATGTTTTCTCCAAAATAGAAATATTGAGTATTTCTACTTTTCTTTATCCTTAATTTCATTATCTAATTGCTAATCTCAAATTACAGTAAATTAACTAAATCTGGACTACATGTGAAAGGAAAATCTGAAACTAACTCTTTAACTAAAAAAGACATGATCAGTTTTTAAGCATTAGTATTTGTCAATAAGTATAATAGCTATAGGGTATTAATAAGAAAAACTTTATCTGTTGTGGTTTCATGTTTAAATATTTGGAATTCTAGTGAGTGAAAAAGATCTAAACCTATCATGAGAAAAAAAGTTGCTATTTGAAAATCAATAACAATTCTGTTTACAGATATATGGACAATTATGTGTAATTGTTTTAAAATATAAGACCTTTAGAATACCCAGAATATAAAAGATTCATTATTTGACAACCCCAAATCAGAGTCCTCAGTCATTTTTGTCAGTGTGTTGAATTGGGTGCTGTGGGACTCTCAGTAAGAAAAGTTTTGCAATTACCTGGAATTATAATACCATCTTCTACACCATGCCATCCATTCTAAATGTCAAGTGAATGGTAGTAAGCTATTTTTTATCGTTATCTAGAAATTAAACTAACATAAGTCTTCGACTTATTTGGTTAGTTTGCTTTGCCTGTTTGATAGTGGTACTTTAATCAGCATATACTAGCTGTAAAGGGGACTAAAAGTCATACTAAGACAAGAATGCTTATTTGGTAGTATTGCAATGTAAACACTGCAACCACGTTGCATCATCTACTTCCACATTGTTTTCAGACACCCATTATTAGTCTACCATTTTAAATCTAGAGATTCAGCATGAAGACACAATTTGGTTTCTAGACATAAAACATCTGTTAATAAATTTTAAAATTTCCTCCCATCTATTCTGGCAACCATTATGTTCCTGTGTACAAGGTCATGTACCTCCTTCTGAGTTTTACTTTTCACTCTGGAAAAGAAGTTCTCTAGGATGACGTCGTGCAGTAGCTCATCACTCACAGCATGCCTGGTGAAAGCTGCGTGCACAATATCATTTTCTCCACATATGGAGGGGGGATGCCTCACTTGTCACAGGCTATTGAAAGTAGTCAGCTTTCATCAGTGGATCCTGACAACACAGAAAGAATGATTCACCTGAAAGAAGCAGAGGGCATAGCATTTCAAAAGTGATCTCTAAAGACTGATTATTTCTTGTCCTTGACACCCTGCCAAGGGCTAGATACATCGAACATTTGGGATGTAATGGAGCCTACAAATCACTAGTTGCCTAGAGTCTCCCTGGGCATGCAAGAGGATAGCATGCTTGACTTTAGTTCAGTTTTTATTACATGTTGTAAACTTTTGACTGCTCTGATATGCCTTGTCATTGATGTGTCAAGATTGGACTCTGACAGGGTGTCTGACCTGATTGAAATCAAGAATGCTCTTTTGGATCTTGTGGAAAATAATGGGAAATTGTCTGTTGTAGGACCTTGGGCAATGGAATACATTTCATAATCATGTTCTTGGAAAAAAACAGGGACTTATTTTAAGAACATTTTGGTAGGAGTAAATGGGGCTTTCCAAGTTTTTCTGACCTGTGAAAGTTATAATTTAATCATACATGATAAAAATTCAAAAACTATAAAGTGAAAGTTATACATTTTCTTTTGAAAAGGGCTAAATTTGCTGGTGAAAATGTGTCTATCCAATACCTGCTGCTAAATGGCATTTTGTTGTTGTTGTTTTACTGCAGTTAATGTAAATGGTTTCTTTAGTATACAGGAGAAATCACAAAAGACTTGTTATCAAATGAAAGATAAACTCTGCCTTTGTTATTCTAGTATTGAAAGTGCTCACTTGATGATATTTGAAAATCTTTTATGACTGCTTCATGAAATGCAGTTTTGAACAATAGAATCTCACCCCATAAGAACACTATCAATGATAACAATGGTTTACCCTGTGGAGAAGGGATTGGGGATCAAACTGTTTTTTTCTTCTCCAAGGATATTTCCTGCTCATAAAGGCTGGCAAACAGGAAGATAAGGGTATTATTTCAGCTACAGTAAATCCTAATCAAAGCAGCAAAGTACTGGTGGGAGAGAGTAGCTCCAAAGCATGCTTCAGGTTGATTCTATAATTTTTCAGTAGGATAGTGCCCACTTGTAGATTAAAAGATGCAGTCTATCACTGTCTGTCATAGTTGATATTTTGAAGAAGTTAAGTAAACAATCATGCTCCCCTCTTGAGTTTAGAAATATTGCCAGAGCAAATAAAGATGACTTTCCCACAACTGTTTGAACTAAATGATCATAATTCTAAAAACTTCTATGCAAACTGTCCTCTAAATACAGGCAGAAAAAAATGATGGGGTGTAAAATATCACCATATTCAAAACACATTCCTTTCCTCATGTTTCTTTTCCTTGCATGTGTACAGTGTTAACAATAACAACAAAAAAAGTGATCAAAATCTGACAGGAAGGTAGCAAAGCCAGATTTTATCCAGGAAATTGTCCAATAGGTACCTCAGTACAGATCTGGACTCAACTCTGAATATAACAAGAACAAGTATGGATTTATAGCCAAGGAGTGGGGAAGGGCATTGGTATATGCAACGTTACTAATGGAAGACATCAAAAATAGGGAGATTCCTATTAAGTTGACCTAATTCAATTCTTGCTGAAGGCAGACCAGGGTGATCTGATATCACATGAGAGATTGAGGAGGTAAGGAATATGGTGGGATATGAAGATTATCAGATATCAAGGGTAAGGAATTCTCTACAGACTTACCTAAGAAGGATTTTTACTAATCCTGGGCAATGCAGGCCCCAGAAGGACAGGAACAAAGGTTAAGGCCTAGTCAAAAAAGAAGGCTCACTAAAGTTTGGCCTTTGTCACTGGCTAAAGGTAGACAATTATTCTTCATTAACATTGTTTATTGTGCATATTGATTGTAATTTTTTTCTAAATTTTCTAGTTTTCCTATTAGAATGTATTACCCTGAAAATGATGTAAACTCACCACAATCTTCTGCCACTTTTGGGTATCTTTCATGAAAATCACCTACCATTTTGGGGAAAGCTTATATGATTTATTCAAATGATTTCATATTTAATGTTTGAAGCATTTAAGAATTTGGAGTAGTGATTAAGCGTTGGGCTTTAGAGTCAATTTTCAATGTTAGCCTTACTATTTGTTAGCTTTGTAAACCTGGCTATGTCCCTTACTTATTCTCTAAATCTCAGCTTCTTAATATTTAACATGGAGACCATAATAATATTTATATTATAAAAATGTGGTGGGATCACAGAAGATACATAAGCTTCATAGTACAGAGTTTTCTCACTTTAGAGTGACTTAATTAGAGTTAGCAATATTAAAAAATGAGGAAATTTGTTTAAATAAGCTTTATTTAGTTGGAAAAGTAGGAAGGGAAACAAGGTTTCTAGAAGTGAATAAAACTCCTTAAAATTCTGGACTCCGGAGCCTGACATTGCCAAGTGCCCTCTCTGTCAACTGCGGTTTGAAATCTGTTACTTATACTTGTGCAGCTTCTCAAAGTGATAAATTATTCAAAAATATACAATATCTACATTTACTTTAGGATTGAAGGAGGTAAAAAAAAAACAGGGTATCTGAATTTTAAAGAAAATAAATCAATCTTGGTTCAGAATAATATTTGTAACAAGGATTACAATTATTTATTGGAAAAAAGCAAAATGTATAGTTGAAAACAATCTATTAGCTCAACTAGTGATCTACTTGTTCCTGCAAAAGACAAATATTAGGGCATATATATGTGTGGTATTTGTGTTTTACAGGCTTTTTATTATAATTTTAATTTGCCCGTGAAATTGAATTTTCTCATTTCCCTTGGGAGGCAGTTTGTTGCATAGTCTTGAATATTTCATTCAGAGATGTTCATCCATCTCATTCAAAAAAGTTCACCTATATTCAGTTTCACTGTACTTATTTTCAAATTTGAGTTGGCCTATCTTTTCCTATTATAATCCATTGCCATACCCTAAAATTCATTATTCTGAATTGGCAACCAGGTCTTATACTACAGTGAGAAGATGGGAATCATATTAATTTAATATACATTTTTAGTCAGTGACCCATGCTATCTTATTTTTAAAATTTGATCAAAAGATGCTAAATACCTGTTGTCATTTTCCTGATTAATATTTATCCAAAGTTCTTACTCAATCTTAGAGTGTTTACTGTCCAAATAAAAAAATGATATGAGCAACACCCGGAAGATCTCTGGCACTCTTATTTTTAAAAATTTTACTTGCACCTATTCTGTGTAAGACCGAGTAATATGTTATCAGAACTAAATGCTTTTATTTGTGCTAGAAACTAATGGCTACTCTTATGGAGGAAACCTAACTTGATGGCTCTTGGATGGGAATGCAGAGCAGCTTCCAGTACAGCTATCATGGGGCTTCCATGGGGGCTGTCCTTTGGGTTTCAAACAACACAGATGTTGCCCAGTTGTAGGGGAAACAAGAAACAAGGTGGATTTTCCAGTGAAAGAAGGAGGATTTTTTTTTTTTTTTTTGCAAAGTATGGTGGCTCATGCCTATAATCCCAACACTTTTGGAACTTCAGGTGGACAGATCACTTGAGCCCAGGGGTTCAAGACCAGGTGGGGCAATATATTAAGTCCTTGTCTTTACCAAAAAATATAATAAAATTAGCCAGGTGTGGTGGTGTGTCTGTGTGGTCCCAGAAGGATTGCTTCACCTCATAGGTGAAGACTGTAGTAAGCAGTGATTACACCAATGCACTCCAGCCTGGGCATCAGAGGAAGACTCTTGCAAAAAGGAAGGAACAGTTTTTATTTGTTTGTTGTTTGACAGAGTCTTGCTCTCTTGCTCAGGCTGGAATGCAGTGGCATGATCTTGGCTCACTGCAACCTCTGCTCCCAGGTTCAAGTGCTCTTCCTGCCTCAGCCTTCTAATAGCTGGGATGATAAGCATGCACCACCATGCCTGGCTAATTTTTGTATGTTTAGTAGAGATGGAGTTTTGCCATGTTGGCCAGGCTGGTCTCAAACTCCTGACCTCAGGTGGTCCACCCATCTCAGCCTGCCAAAGTGCTGGGATTGTAGGCATAAGCCACCGTGCCTAGCCTGAAGCACTTTTTTTTGGTTATTTATTGATGACTTTTTCCAGTAGAATGATCCATTTATGAGAAATTCAATAGCAAACTGACAAAAAAATTACCCCCATTATATTGCTGATTTTATTATTATGTGTATAAGAATATTCTTAAGATTTGGTAAAGGCAGAGGGATGAGCGCAGATGGGGAAAAGAAATGGAATTTATCCAGAATAGATGTTAGTGTTAGAAAAATGCTAAGACTTAGTTCTTAATTTTACTGAAGAGCAAATTGGGAACCAAAAAAGCAGTTTCATATTAAAGTTCATTATGGATCCTAAACCAGTTGCTTATTATTTTGCAAACCCACACAAAGTTATGTTTTATTGTGTTTTTAAATTCTTTTTATTCTCCCTTGTGGCATAATGTTTTCCCAGTACATTAAGATGACATGGAAGCCTTTATCTTTAGCTTTGATCGCTTCTATAGCTATCAACTGATTGATCTAATAATCTTCTAGATACATTGCCTTTGCAAAATTATCTTAAATGTTTCACACAGTGTGTATTTTGTCTTTCACATTTTTGAACTTGTCATTTTCCTTTCTCTCTGTGCTCCTCTACCATATTCTACCATCTCTGGTGAAAGTCAACATTACGCTCAGTTTTCAGGAGTCATCCCTTAATTTCTCTTCTTCACCCTGACTTCTAATAAGTTAATAAATAGCAGTATGATCATCTGCTTATTTGTCTCCCACATTAGGCCATATGTTCTCTGGGAAACAGTGTCAGTCTTACTCATTGTGATGGTCAATTTTATGTGTCAACTTGACTGGGCTAAGGTATGCTCAGATGAAACATTATTTCTGGGTCTGTCTGGGTGGGTGTATCTAGATGAGATTAGCATTTGAATCAATGGACTCAGTAAAGTCCAGTATTCTTCTTAATATGGGAGGGCACCATTCAATCTATTGAAGGCCTGAATAGAACAAAAGGCAAAGGAAAGAGGAATTTCCCCCCTTTTCTCCTGCCTCACTGCATGAGTTGGAACATCTGATCTCATCTTGTGCTGGCCTCGGACTATGATTTATACCATCGGCTTCCTGGTGCTTAGCTCTTTGGACTCGGACTGAATTACACCATAGCCTTTTCTGGTTCTGCAGCTTGCAGCGGCAAATCATGAAAACCTCCCAGTCTCCAAAATCATAGGAGCCAACTCCTTATAAGTCTTTTACCTATTGGTTCTGTGTCTCTGGAAAACCCCAACTAATACTCTCATCTTTGAATACTCAGGATTTGCCAAGCTTTCTTGCACACAGTGAATAAAACACTAATGCATATGAAGCAGAGGACAAAACCAGGATTTGGTTTGTTTGTTTCTGCAACAGCATTTCTATCCTACTTTCCAAACAAAAAATTGAAGCACATGGTATGAGAGAATCAGGTCATGCCCTACTTCAGGCCCTCCTCCAGTCTCCTTTGGCTATGCAGTAGTTTTGTAACTGATCCTTTTTAATGCTTATGGTGCCCACATTCATATCCTCAACACTACTGCCTGAAATCAAATAAGAAAAAGAACTCCCAATGAAACTTCTGATGTTTTCATATTGCTATAGATGTATGCTGGAAGCACAAAGAATACCTATTCATCAACGTAACTGTAGAAGATGGCAAATTGCCCTGCCCTACTCGATAAATGTTTGGTGAGTAATATAGTTTGAACATGTGTCCCTGCCCAAATCTCATATTGAAATATAATCCCCAGTGTTAGAGGTGGGGCCTGGTAGAGGGTGATTGGGTCAGGGGGGTAGATTTCTCATGAATGGTTTTGTACCATCTTCTTGATACTGTCCTCACAATAGTGAGAGAGTTCTTGGGAGATCTGAGCTTTTAAAAGTTTTTGGCACCTCCCTCCTCACTCTATTCCTCCCACTTTTGCCATGTGTTGTGCCTGCTCCCCCTTTGCCTTTCACCATGATTGGAAGCTTCCTGAGGGCTCCCCAGAAGCAGATGACTCTAACACTTCCTGTACAGCCTGCGGAACCATAAGCCAATTAAACCTCTCTTCTCATAAATTACCCTTTCTCATGAATTTCTTTATAGCAACGTGAGAACAGACTAATACAGTGAGTAAATTTAACATTGATGAAGTAAGTGTGATCTTTCTAAGAAAGCAGAATTACTTTGCTGAGATAGAAAAGCAGACAGTTTTCAGTCAGGTTTCCTCCCTTCAAATGCTGACCTTAAGCTGTGAGACGTTATGCTTTGTTTCCTAACTTCTCTGTATCTGTTTTCTTATCTCTTAAATGGGAATGATAATAATATCTTCATTTGACAGCTCTTTTGACCTCAAAAAATAAATTAGACAGTGGTTAAATAGAGCTAGTATTTTGTTTTACACATCATAAGGGCAAAATAAATATGTAATTACTGTTTATTAAAACATAAATCTAGGCTATATTAACCCTCTATAAAGTCTTTTAATATTTCTAACAGTTTTTAGGGTCAAGTCCAATCTTCTTAATTTAGTATGTAAGGCCCTTCACGAGTCTCGTTTATTGCTTTAAGCTAACTTTAATTAAATGCTCAATTTCATTAAATTCTTCTAAACACAGAAGAGCAAACAAATAAACAAAATCTATGCCCAAGTCGGTATGCCATCTCCTTCCCAGATTCCTTTACACACATTGTTCCTCTGCACTTAAGGAGAGGGGCCCTGTTTCAGACTCTTCTCCTGGAGTTAACTTCTATTTGTTGTTAAGTAATACCTTGTTGAAGGTGTTGCTCTCAGACTTCCAATCTCATCTGGTGGCCCTTATGTTCACTGCTGTGTCTCCAGCACCTAGAAAAGTACCAAGTACTTGATGAGGCGCAATCAAACATTTGAATGAATGAACTACATTGAATGAATGAACTGCAGAATGCTCAACTGTTTTTGTTTCCCAAATTTAATTGTATGTTCTTTGGTGGAACAGGCTCAATCTTACTTTGAATACCCAGGATTTGCTAAACATTAGTATATATCATAAAGCATTAATGCGTATGAAGCAGTGAACAGAATCAGGACTCTTGTTTTTGATGTAATAACACTCATATGATTATTTCCATCAAAAAAATTGAACATATAGTACAAGAAAATGTTTCAATGTATTCATCTACTATATTTCAGGGGAATAAAATGTTACTCAAACTTAAATTCCTCAAAGTTGAAAATTATCTTTTTTTTTTTTTTTGGTATCTTTCACTGATTTTTCAAACCTATACCCTACGCACAGATGTGTTATATACTGTAGACAGTTCTTAGTAAGCTCTCTGATACACACAGGAGTATAATTCTAATGAGCCCTCCAATTACCACCTTTGTTAGAACTAGGAAAATATATTGAAGAATGTTGTTACTATTATTTTGTATTCCCCTGTGTTAGTTTTTATTATCTCCCATCTATTTTATTTTCAAAGATATTAGCAGCCAGATTTCAAAATTAAACAAGACTTAAGAGTATATCTTAGGGAATAAAAGGTAAGAAATTTGAACATTTCCATGCCTCTTTTGACTCCATTTTGAAGTAAACCAAGGAATATTTGAAGTGGAAAAGATGGGACAAGTTATAAGAGTCAGCAAGAAGATGAAGAAGAAGGCAAAGAAAAGGGAAAAGATAAAAATTAGGAAAAAAATAACAGTGCTCCACTGGTAACTGGCTGTCAACATTTATTATTTACTTATTTATAGTTTACAAACTGGAACCTCTCCTTTGTACTTCTGAAAAAAGACTGGTATTTAGCTTGGGGGCAATTAACTCCTTTGATGTTCAAAACTGCATTAATATATCTTTTTCTATGGCAAATGTAGGAATTTTGTCTAAGCATGTGGCACATTGACTGGAAGATAAAAGACATCCAATAAACAAATTTTTTGAATTAAACTGAAGAATATGCTTTGTCTTCTCTTGCCTACTTTAGGATTACATATGTGTTGGCTGTAAAGCTGTAGTTGGAAAATTTATTAAATAATTTTTTTCTACTTCATTCCATTGTTGAGAAGAAGAAGTTAAGGTAAAGGTAATATTTAGAGTGATTTAATTCATTTTTGCTTACAGTGGTATCTTAAAACTCTCATTACACTATTGAGTTATGATTGTAATACTGGGGTTCAGGGTGCCCTCAGCTCCCCTGAGAGGACATTTCTTCAGGTTCCAATTCAAGACTGACTCCACTGGAAATTTGAACCAGCAACCTTGCAGTCACAGGCACTACACCTTAACCAACCGTGCAAACAAGCCACTGGCATCAAAGGAAGGCAGAAAGCTTTCTTACGTGGTACTTTGAATGAATATGCTGCACTGTGAGGGGGTGCGGCCTGCCTAAAAGCCGGGCGGGGCTGGGGCTGACGGCCAACGGCCGCTTCCTTTACCTCAGCCGCACTGGCAAAGGAGAAAGGCCAGGCCTGGCGCCGCCCTGCTCCGAGCCTGAGGGGAAAGCCCGCCCCCACACCTGCGGTGTCCGGTCGGCCATGTTGCCAGGCCCACGTCTCCAGCCTGGGTCGCTCTCCCAGCCGCTGCCCAAACAGAGACTCGTGGCCACTAGGCCAACATCCTGGGGAGCCTTTTTACCGTGCTGCCTGGGACAGAAGAACGCCAGAGAGGCCTGCCAGAACTAAGTGCCATGCTGCGTGCTCCCTGGTCCTTTGCAGGCTCGGGGGGGGGGCACCTCCCCACTCCCGCTGTTTTCTCCAGCTGACACCAGCGCTCGCCCGCTGGGCTGCTCCCCGCAGACAAGGAGCGAAAGGCCCTGGGGGCAGTGCTCCCCCACTCCGCCCCACAGGCTCCCACAGGAAACAACTGCACTTTTAATTCCCCCAGCCCGGAGGAAGCTCGGCACCGCGGCTTTGGTGTTCTTAAAGAGACAGGACACAATGGGGCCGGTTTTACTCACGATTTTGAAGTCTTTTTCTCCAGCTGTACCCCTGTCCTGGCTGCACCCCTTTTTCTGGTGTACCCCTCTCATGGCTGGCTCGCCAAAAGGTAATATTGGGGTTCAGGGTGCCCTCAGCTCCCCGGAGAGGACGTTTCTTCAGGTTCTTGGCCTCCTGCCCTCTCAAGAATGAGAAACGGGACCCGGCAGTGTGCAGTAAATGCCGGACTCAAAAGTGTTTGTAGAAAGTGATTTATTGTGAGAGACAGAAACAGGAGAAGGAGAGAGAAAGGAACAGCTAACTCTCACACTGAGTGAGAGAATCCAGAAAGATGGAGTCCCGGAGAGGAAAGCAGCTTCCACACTCAGTGAAAGGGAATAGAGAGAGATGGAGTTAGGAGGGGAAGACAGGCTTCCATGAGAGAGTGTGGAAGGGGACTCCAGAGGGAAAATCCAGGATAGAGAAAAACAGCTTCCACAAAGGGCGTGTTCATGGAAGGGGATCCAAACATGGGGTCTGAAGGGGGGTGGAAGAAGGGGCCTTTTAACCTGGGAGGAACCCCCACCTTCTCTGAGACCCCAGGCTAATGAAAGGAGTTCCTTAGAACTTCCGCTGGAGTGATTGACTCTTAGTTTCTTCCCATGCCCACAAAATTCAAACATAAACCGTTAAATCTCCCGGATGGAGAGAGATGGGAGGGGTTCATGGCGCTAGGAGGTTCTTGCCCTTACAACTGCGCCCGCTTGTGGACCCGGAAAGAGAACACATTCTCTCATGATTAGTAATCAATGCACATGTACTTGTTTATGTGTCCACTTAGGTTCCCTTATGTGTACATTCATATGTGTGCACGTACTTTTATACACTCCAATAGCGTGATTAATATGTATTTCTAAAATCACTGGCAATTATTTATTTTTTAGATTTAAATTTATATATTTTAAAACAATATACATTATTATTGCATAAGGTGCTTTTAGATAATTTTAAAAGAGTTATTTTAATCTTTTGATCTTTATGGCTTTCAAAATTTAAAAAAATCTATCTAAAATGTAGGATTATCCCCTTGAGTCTATGAGAAAAAGCTCTTTCCAAAATTGAAAAAATGTATATCATTTCTATCTACAGCACTGGCACATGTGAATTTTACAGGAATAAGGAAGATTAACTAGGAAGGCAGGACGATGTAAAGGAATCTGAGAAGCAGTAGGGGATGATACTTGACCTTTTAAGGCTTCTCAGGGGATTGAAGTTAAAGCAATTCCAGGTGGTCTTTGGAATCACTTGACATTTCCTGTAAGTGATGGGCCAAACAAGAAAAAGCCAGAGAAAGTCAGGGTTACAATACAGTTTAATTTCACCAGTTTATTGAATATATTTATTTAAAATATCTCTTTGGCGCCACAATCATTACAGTTAAAAATGCTTTCCTGTATTCATCACAAAAACTAACATGGTGCTCCTGTCAGTCAAGGCTCAACCTTATGTCTCTTCCTTTCTGTATACTCCCTCTCAAGGCTCTCTGTCAATTCCAGAGATTCAGCAATTATCTCTCTGTTAATTATCTAATTCCACGTTTCCAGTCCTGATATTTGTCCTAGATCAAGACTCATATTTTTTTATCACCTGCTTTATATGCCTGTTTGGATAGTCTATTTCTACACAAGACTCAGGCTACCATTTTTAAAGGTGCATCTGCGGCTACTATTTGATGTGTTCTGTACATCACAGTGGACACAAAGAAAAAAAAAAACCTACTGAGCCTCCCTTTTTTTGAGTATTTTGTGGCTTAAACAACAGGTCAACAAACTTTTCTTTAAAGGCCAATTACGCTGGGCACAGTGGCTCACACCTGTAATTCCAGCACTTTGGGAGGCCGAGGTGGGCAGATCAAGAGGTCAGGAGTTTGAGACCAGCCTGGCCAATATGGTGTCTCTACTAAAAAGACAAAAAAAAAAAAAAAAGTAGCCGGGCGTGGTGGTGCACGCCTGTAGTCCTAGCTAATCGGGAGGCTGAGGCAGGAGAATCATTTGAACCTGGGAGGCAGAGGTTGCTGTGAGCCGAGATCACGCCACTGCACTCCAGCCTGGGCGACAGGGAGAGACTTGGTCTGGAAAAAAAAAAGGCCAGTTAGACTCAATTCACGATAGAAGCTGAAAAAAGGTTTCCCAGTGTGATGGTTAATACCGAGTGTCAACTTAATTGGATTGAAGGATGCAAAGTATTGATCCTGGATTTGTGAGGATGTTGCCAAAGGAGATTAACATTTGAATCAGTGGGCTGCGGAAGACAGACCCACCCTTAATCTGGTGGACACCATCTAATCAGCTGCCAGCAAATATAAAGCAGGTGTAAAAATGTGAAAAGTCTAGACTGGCCTAGCCTCCCAGTCTACATTTTTCTCCCATGCTGGATGCTTCCTGCCCTCAAACATCAGACTCCAAGTTCTTCAGTTTTGAGACTCAGACTGGCTCTTCTTGCTGGCCAAGCTTGTAGACAGCCTATTGTGGGACCTTGTGATCATGTATGTTAATACTTAATAAACTCCCCTTTATACACAGTTCTCTCCCTCTAGGGAACCCTGAGTAGTACCCCCGGTATACAGTGGTAGTAAGCTGCTTTCCCCCTCTGTGTCCATTTTGCGTCATACTCACACCCCTATTATACTACCCATCACACTTCTTTATACAGTCATGTGTTAACTACAGGGACACCTTCTGAGAAATGCATTTTTAAGCAGTTTTGTCAAGCGAACATCATGGAGTATGCTTACACAAACCTAGATGGGGTAGCTTACTCCACAGCTAGGCTATATGTATAGCCTTTTGCTCCAAGTCTAGTAACCCACGCAACACATTATTATACCAAATACTGTAGTCAACTATAACACAATGGTAAAAATAGGTATAACTAAATATAGAGAAAGCAAAATAAAAATATGCTATGAAATATTTTTTTAAAAATGTACACCTGTATAGGGCACTTATGAATGAAGCTAAGAGGACTAGAAGGTTCTCTGGGTGAGCCAGTGAATGAATGAGTGGTGAGTGAATGTAAAGGCCTGGGACATTATTGGAAACCACGGTAGACTTTCTAGACACTACACACTTGGGCTATACTAAATTTATTTTTTAAATGTTCTCTCTTCAATAATAAATTAACCTTAACTTACTCTATAAACTTTATGACATTAGTTTACTTTAAAACTTTTTCATTTTTGGCCGGGCGTGGTGGCTCATGCCTGTAATCCCAGCACTTTGGGAGGCCGAGGCAGGCGAATCATCTGAGGTCAGGAGTTCGAGACCAGCCTGACCAACATGGAGAAATCCTGTCTCTACTAAAAATACAAAATTAGCCGGGCATGGTGGCACATGCCTGTAATCCCAGCTACTTGGGAGGTTGAGGCAGGAGAATCACTTGAACCCAGGAGGCAAAGATTGCAGTGAGCCGAGTTCACGCCATGGCACCCCAGCCTGGGCAACAAGAGCGAAACTCTGAAAAACAAAACCCACACTTTGTATGTTTTTTTAAACATTTTTATTCTTTTATAATAACACTTATCTGAAACCACAAACACAAAAATATTTTCTTTCTTTTTATTCTTATTCTATAAGATTTCATTTTAAGGTTTCTTTGTCTTTTAAAAATATTTTGTTAAAAACTAAGGCACAAACACACATTTTGGCCTAGGCCTACACAGAGTCAGGATCATGACCATCACTGTTTTCCACCTCTACGTCTTGTACCACTGAAAGGTCTTCAAGGGCATTAACATGCATGGGGCTGTCATGTCCGGTGATAACAATGTCTTCTTCTGGGTGCCTCCTGTAGGATTTGCCAGAGGGTATTTTAGAGTCAACTTTTTTCATAAATAGAAGGAATACACTTTAATGACAAAAAGAGTAGTATAGTAAATGCATAAACCAGTAATATATTTTATTATCATTATCAAGTATTGTGTACCATACATAATTGTATATGCTATACTTTCATATGACTGGCAATACAGTAGATCTGCTTACACCAGCATTACCAGAAACACATGAGTAATGATGCATTGTACCATGAAGTCACAACAGCAAAGACATCACTAGGCGACAGGAATATGTCAGCTCCATTATAATCTTAAAGGATCACCATCCTATATGCATTTGTTGTTGATCACAATGTTTTTATGCAGCCCATGACTGTAATTGTTTGTTTATACTGGAGTCAGTAAACTACATACTGCCTGCCCACCAATGAGCTGAGTGCTGAAGGATAAGTAGGTCACAAATACTTAGAAAACATGAATTGTTTTTACTTTCAAAAAAAGTGTCTGAATTCAAATTTCTGATGAAGAAATTTCATATCTAATCAATTTCTAATACCACCACTCTCTGAGATTGTCAGGCTGGAAATGTTTGATTTTCTTTTATTCTAAAATTTACCTGAGTAGGTTAGTTGTCAAGGCATGTGATAGGGGCTGGTGTAAGCTCTATTCAATCAGCAATTTATATAATGGGGACTTTATTTGAATGAAAGAATTTCAAATTATTCATACATAATTCGGTACAGGCTTTGGAGGAGAGTTGTACAAGTGAGAGTCTGCAGCACGTAAGCTTTATCGTAAATCCCACATCCCACATCCATATATGTTCCTTTCTGCTTCTACCTCTTCCCTCTCTTGTTTCGACCTCCATTACGCTTCACTTGGACATTTGTTGTAGCCTCTTATATTGGTTTGTCAGGGTTCCCATAACAAATTACCACAAACTAGGTTGCTTAAAATAACATAATTTATTATTTTCTCATGGTTTGGGAGACCAGAGGTGCAATCAAGAAACATTGTATTCCTTTGATGTAGCAAATGACTTTCATCGATTTCAGATATTTTAGGAAACAACCAATTGCAACCCAGAATGTAGATATGTTCCTGCCATTCATCTACACTATTATTCTTACCAAAGGCCACAATTTCTTTTCTTTCCTTCCAGATCTATAAGACTTTGAGACACCTGCCTGAATACGTCTGTGAAGAACTATGTTGAATCAAAGGGAACCGGTTGAATAGAAGCAACTTCAATGGATCCTGCCTAACATTCAAACTTCCTCGGAGTGAAGTGTGATTTTCACTGCAGAATAAAAGGTGAGAAGGTATCCCAGATAGGGGAAGGAGCAAAGATACCTAATACCTCCTGTGTCTCCATGGCCAATTGACAGGCATTTTTCATTCCTTCACTATGAGCCAAAAAGGCTGATTAGGCTGAAGAAACAGTGTGGTCCCTCTGGCAAGTTTTCTATATGTATATTAGTCCATTTTGTTTACTGTGAAAGAGTATCATAAATTGGGTGTTTTATAAACAACATAAATTTATTTCTCACAGCTCTAGGTGTCGGGAACCCCAAGAGTAAGGTACTGACAGATTTCATGTCTGGTGAGGGCCTTCTTTCTGGCTTATAGGTTGCCACATTTTGCCCTGCCCTCACATGGTAGATGCAGCAAGGGAGCTCTCTGAGGTCTCTTTTATAAGGGCACCAATTATGTTATGAGAGCTCCTCCTTCATGACCTAGTCACCTTCTAGTACCATTGTATCAGTGATTAAGATTTCAGCATACAAAATCTTGTATGTTGTATAACAAAATTTTATACAACACAAACATTTGGTCCACAGCAATACCCTAGAAGTACTAGAGATGCACCTTGAGGGGCAGAAAAACAAGGGGCCTGTGATATGGGTCATATTCTCAGATATCTAGGATCTTTGAACTTTAGTGCCGAATCCAATAACCCATAACCAACTATGAGCAAGGCCCGGGAACCTATATATAAGCCAGGGTGCAAAATTGCCTTCTCTTCCAACATCAGTCTATGATTCATGGGTCACTACATTTAGAGAAAAATTAAGCCAAGAAACAAAACTGGCACTCAGAATGTCCTCACTGGGTGAAAAGGATGTGATGCAGGCAGATATGACACCAATTCTGAAGTTGCTGAGAAAGTGGAAAAACCTGGGAGTTTCACTTGGAAACTGTACTGAGGGCTATTCAAATGTATACAAGCATACTCCTCAGATGCCTGCAAGGGATACCAGGAAGGCTAGGCCATAGGGAATGTTTACACTAGACTAAATACTGATAGAGGGATGAGGCAGCTCCATACCTGGTATGAATATTTAGGACAGTAGACACAGATGTCCAATCTAGAATCCTAGACATCTGACCCAGGATAGGTAGCGAGGCAGACAATACAGTCTGTTACAGATGGTGCCTTATTCTGGGAACTCCTAGTATACTTTAAGTGTGTGTCTAATTGTTAGCTCTAAATAGCTTTTCTTTTAGTCTTCTTGAATTCTGCTGAACTTTTTGGTCAGTTCAATACGGACTAAGGTAGAACACAAGAGCCCTCATTTTGGGGAATTTACTATTCCCTGCATTGACAATTATAATTTTCAGTCTGTGATTCCTCCAAGATTTTCTATGATGACAGAAAGCTTGGGTATTGTTTAAGCTCCACTCCCTCACCATCTGTAAATAGCAGTTTTAGACCAGAAGACTACCCATTGACAGTGCCCATTTTACAGAATCATTTATGCAAAAAGATATAATAACTACGTGGTGGAGGGGAGGCAGGACTAGATTGCAGCTCTGACTCAGACAGACAGAGCAGTGCTTGGAAGCTCACATTGTGAATTTTAGCTGCAGAATGACTTCAGTAATAAATCAGGAATCCGAGGAGGACCTACAGACCCTCTGAAGGAAGCAGAATGCTCCTACATATCCCAGGAGACACCTCAAAAACAGTGAGTGCCCAAACTGGAAGGGGGAAAGGGAGGACCTCTACTGACAGACACCGCCCCACCCCCAACTGGGGAAGCTGAAGATCCAGTATGTGGAAGAAGATTCCTATCTTACCTGGAGCTGAGTCAATTTAGAGAACCCAGTGAAATACAGGGGTAGAGGAAGCAGTGAGAAAGTCCCTGGAAGCTCTCTGAGTCCACAAGCAGACCATTCCTGCCTGCCTGGCACCACTGGGATCCTTTGGGAGGGCAGCCAGAGGTACAGGGAAAATTCCACAGGGAGAAGGAAGTCCCCAACTGAACTTTGTAACAATTTGAACTGGTCAAGAAGCCTCCTGATCAGAATTTGGGGAGGGCACAAATCTGACAAGCAGACTCCACAGGCGGGGGAGGAACTAAGCCTTTTCCTTTCACAGCTGGGAGGCAGATAGCCTGGGGCAAGTTCTCAGCCATGCTTGCCCACTGCCTGGAAATAGACTCACTGCTATGAAGGGGGCACAGTGGGAATGAGACTGGCCCTTGGGATTGTATGGGAGCTGGGTGAGGCCTGCGACTGCAGGCTTTACCCCACTTCCCTGACAACCGGCATGCCTCAGCAGAGGCAGCCATTAACGTCTTAGGTACACAACTCCATTGATCTGGGAACCTCATCCCATCCCCCATAGCAGCCACAGCAAGACCCACCCAAGGAGAGTCTGAGCTCAAACACACCTAGCACTTCCCCCATCTGATGGTCTTTCTTTACCCACTCTGGTAGCTGAAGACAAAAGGCATATACTCCTGGGAGTTCTAGGGCCATGCCCACCAACAGTTCCTTTCCACACTACCACAGCTGATGCTCTCTGAAAAGCACCTCCTCCCAGCGGGAGGCCAACCAGCACAAAAATAGAACATTAAACCACCAAAACTAAGAACACTCACAGAGTCCATTTCACCCCGCTGCCACCTCTACCAGAACAAGTGCTAGTATCCACGGCTGAGAGACCCATAGATAGCTCACATCCCAGGACTCTATGCAGAAAACCCCAAGTACCACCCAGAGCCTGGTAGACTTGCTAGATGGCTAGATGCAGAAGAGAAATAACAATCACTGCAGCTCGGCTCACAGGAAACCACATTCACAGGAAAACAGGGAAAGTACTACACCTAGGGAATGCCCCCTGGGATAAAAGAATCTGAACAAAAGCAATGAAAGCCTTTAGCCCTAGATCTTCCCTCTGACAGAGCCTACCCTAATGAGAAGGAACCAGAAAACCAACTCTAGTACTATGACAAAACAAGCCTCTTTAACACCCCCCAAAAATCAGCTCACCAGCAATGGATCCAAACCAAAAAGAAATCCCTGAGTTACATGAAAAAGAATTCAGGAGGTTCGTTATTAAGCTAATCAGGGAGGCACCAGAGAAAGGTGAAGCCCAAAGCAAGGAAATCCAAAAACCAATACAAGAAGGGAAGGGAGAAATAGTCCAGGAAATAGATAGCAGAAAGAACAAACAAATGAAAACTTCAGGAGACATTGGGTATGCTTACAGAAATGCAAGATGCTCTGGAAATTCTCAACAAAAGAATTAAACAAGTGTAAGAAACAAATTCAAAGCTCAAAGACAAGGTCTTCGATTTAACCCAATTCAACAAAGGCAAAGAAAAAAAAAAAAAAAAGAAAATATGAAAAAAGCCTCCAAGAAGTCTGGGATTATGTTAAATGACTAAACCTAAGAATAATCGTTGTTCCTGAGGAAGAAGAGAAATCTAGAAGTTTGAAGAACATATTACGGGGAATAACTGAAGAAAACTTCCCCAGCCTTGCCAGAGACCTAGATATACAAATACAAGAAGCACAAAGAACACTTGGGAAATGTATTGCAAAAAGATCATCACCTGGGCACATTGTCATCAGGTTATCTAAAGTTAAGATGAAGGAAAGAATCTTAAGAGCTGTGAGACAAACGGACAAGGTAATTTATAGAGGAAAATCTGTCAGACTAACAGCAGATTTCTCAGCATAAACCTTACAAGCTAGAAGGAATTGGGGCCCTATGTTCAGCCTCCTCAAACAAGACATATCAGCCAAGCATTTTGTATTTAGTGAAATTAAGCATCATATATGAAGGGAAGATACAGTCTTTTTCAGACAAATGCTGAGAGAATTTGCCACTGCCAAGCTTCCACTAAAAGAACTGCCAAAAGGAGCTCTAAATTTTGAAACAAATTCTGGAAACACATGAAAACAGATTTATGCTTTTTAAAGCATAAATCTCACAAGATCTATAAAACAAAAATACAATTTAAAAAGCAAATGCAAAAAACCAAGGTATACAGGCAACAAATAGCATGATGAATGGAATTGTAAGTAACATCTCAATACTAACATTAAATGTAAATTGCACAAATGCTCCGCTTAAAATATACAGAACTGCAGAATAGATAAGAATTTACCAACTAACTATCTGCTGCCTTCAAGTTTCTGTACTTCAGTACTAACACATAAGTAGTCACAGAAACTTAAAGAGGTAGAAAAAGGCATTTCATGCAAATGGACACCCAAAGCAAGCAGGAGTAGCTATTCTTATATTAGACAAAACAAACTTCAAAGCAACAGCAGTTAAAAAAGACAAAGAACAACATTATATAATGCTAAAAATCCTTGTCCAACTGGAAAATGTCACAATCATAAACATATATGCACCTAATATTGGAGCTCCCAAGTTTATAAAACAATTACTAGTAGACGTAATGAATGGAATAGAGAGCAATGCAATAATAGTAGGGGACTTCAATACTCCCCTGACAGCACAGTCATCAAGACAGAAAGTCCACAAAGAAACAGCGGATTTAAACTGTACCTCGGAACAAATGGACTTAACCGATATACATAAAGGATTCCATCTTATAACCACAGAATACACATTCTATTCAACAGTGCATGGAACTTTCTCCAAGATAGACCACATGACAGGCCACAAAATGAGCCTCAATAAATTTAAGAAAATTGAAATTATTTTAAGGACTCTCTCAGATCACAATGGAATAAAACTGGAAATCAATTCCAAAAGGAGCTTTCAAAACCATGCAAACACATGGAAATTAAATAAGCTGCTTTAAAATAATCATTGGGTCAAAAATGAATCAAGATGAAAATTAAAAAATTATTTCAACTAAACAACAATAGTTCAAAAATTGTTTGAACTAAAAGTACTTTGGGAGGCTGAGGCGGGCAGATCATGAGGTTAGGAGTTTGAGACCAGTATGTTCTCACTTATGTGTGGGAGCTAAGCTATGAGGATGCAAAGGCATAAGAATGATATGATGGACTTTGGTGATTTAAAGAGAAGAGTTGGTGGGAGGTGAGGAATAAAAGACTACAAATAGGGTGCAGTGTATACTGCTTAGGTGATGGGTGCACTAAAATATCACAAATTACCACTAAAGAACTTAAATAACCCAAACACCACCTGTATCCCCAATAACTTATAGAAAAATTTTAAATAAGAAGATTACAAGTGACCTTTTAATGACTATAGAGAAATATGTTAAGTACTTATACCCTGATTATAAAAAGAAGCATGTTTATATTTCTGATCCTCTAATTTTCCCTATTCCAAATCAATGGGGGCATTATATGCAGTTATTATTTCACTACTGGTTTTGGTGAGAAAGATAAACTTTGCTCAAGAGAGTCCAACATGCAAAGTTTCCAATGTAAGTGCATCATTTTAGACAAATATCCCTTTTGTAATCCTTATGCTTCTGATTTCTCACTTCCTTGGCTACATTGCAACTATTTGGCATTTCATAGTTACCAGTTCATAAGCTTCTATTTCATTGAATTAAGTAGTTTCTGTTTACATCAAAAATAAAATGTAGTCAAATAGCATCTAACCAAATTATTGCTGAAACCCACCACTAAGTCTCTAACTAGAGAGGGAGTGTGAACATCATTTCATGAGTATAGTGATAAAAAAATTGATTCATAAATGGTCTGATATAATAAATTTTAACAAACTGTTTGTTATGTTTTTATTGACACAGTTCTCATTTCTCAGAAGCTTTTTGCAGTCAGGAATATGTTTTAGGAGATATTTAATGACTCTCTTGAAATGTAATATTGAATTACACCCTGAAAATAGAATAGAAAAATTTATTTCTGGTTAATGGTCAAAATGCTTTTTCTGTTATCACCAACTGCATTTATTTTTTATTCATAATGGATCCAACTATGATGACTGGTTCCAGAAATCATGATGAAGACAAATACTTTCTATCTGTCTCAGCAACTTTCTTGATGCTATAGATTAGATTTCCCACTTCTATACAAACTCTTCCTTGCCTATAGACATGACTTTTAAATGTTATATAAATATACAAATAGTAAAATTATTTTAGATAGGAGATATATGGGTCTATAATGTTTTTTCCTGGTAGACACATACCCATTTCAAGAGGTATCTATTTATTTTAAACTGGATTGTGTTTGAGAAATAGAATTAAAAGGAAAATTTTCTCCTAAACTCCAAATCTTCTCTACAAAGGTAGAAGAGAAAGAAAACACTTTTATTATTGAATAAGTGTTGAATCAGAATGTGATATGCATCACTGGGCATCTACTAAGACGGGGTTCCCAGACACCAGGCCATGGACTGCTACTGGCCTGTTAGGAACTAGGCTGCACAGCAGGATGTAAGTGGCAGGCAGTGAGAGAAGATTCATCTGTATTTATAGCTTCTTCCCATTGTTCATTCACATTACCGCCTGAGCACTGCCTCCTGCCAGATCAGCAGAAGCATTAGATTCTCAGAGGTGTATGGACTCTACTGTGAACTATGCATGCGAGGGGTCTAGGTTGTGCGTGCCTTTTAAGAATCGAACCTGATTCTCTGAGGTAGATACTCTGATAATCTGAGGTGGAATAGTTTTATCCCAAAACCACTGTCTGACCCCCATCCATGGAAAAATTGCCTTCCATGAAACTGGTCCCTGATGCCAAAAAGGTTAGGGACTGCTATACTAAGAAATTTCAAGAGCAGAAAGAATGTTCACTCATTTATATTGTGAAGCATATACTACAAACTGCATGTATGTCCTCAAGATAAACAATAACTCGTCTTCAAGTAAGAAACTTGATAGCACTATTTGTCACACATAGTACATTGTAACTTTACTTAGTAATTGGAGTGACCATCTGTATTAACTAGTTTTATCTAGAGGAAAAATGAACTTCTCATATCTTTATTAGAGGAAATAATTTTGCAACTTTTAGTGACACAGGATTTTTCTCAGTCACTTTGCCAGCTGGAGACCTCTGGCTGGCGACGCCCCTCCCCAGGCCTTGCTTGGGCTTGAGTTCACCGCAGGAGATGCCCTGTCTACTAGGCTGCTAGGCTACACCTAGCTTACACTCCAGCATGAATCCCTTGGCTGCTACAACCACACATTCAGCCCCTAGCTGGAGGGGGTGTGTGAGTGAGCAAGTGTGGGGTCTGGCCAGCCATTCCAAGCACCAGCACAAGATGGGACTTATGCAGGGCTTGCAACTGGACCAGGCATGTCACAAGCAACTCTCACAGTGGACTCTGGTGTCCAGGTGAGGGGAATGCAGTGGGTTCCAGGCAGGGGTGCCCATGACTCTGAAGCTCCAGAGTGGGTGTTACAACATGCTAATTAGCTCTTTTATTCCTGCCATCTGCAGCCTGACAAATGGCAGTGCATTAACAGCTCCGTTAGTCCCTTGCTTCACCACGGCCTGTGACTCCAGGGCTGGCTTGGCCCTGCTGCTTCCCATTGTGTGGGGCAGCTTCCCTCTGCCGGTGGTGGTCAGAGGACACAGTTATAGTCTTCTTTGAACTCATCTTCAGTAGGTCCCAAGTTCTTATCCTGCATCCAAGAAGAATGAGGTTACACTGACAACTGAAGGGTGTGGAGGGTGGAGAAGAATTCTATTGAGCGATGAAACAGCTCTCAGTGGAGAGTGAATGCAAGGATGGTTCCCATCCAAAGTCAGGTGGTCTCTCTTCCAGTGTGGCTGGGCCCAGGGCTTTTATGAACTCAGAATGAGGAGTGCATGCTGATTGGTTTATGAGTATGCAAAAAAGGCTAAAACAAAGGTACCACTCAAAGGTGGGCATGACAGTGTAAAAAACCAATTGTAGAGGGTAGGTATATATAAAATAGGTGAAGGGTGAGGATCAATCACAGGAAAGCATGCCAAATGGAAAGAGAGATTCTCAATCTGGTCCATGGTTTATCTGAGACTTGTAGCTTGGCCTTCAGGCTTTAAACTGTCTTTGAAGTTGGAGTTTTACTGGGGACTTGCCCCTAGCTGCCTAGGCATTTGTCTGCCTCCTACCACTATCAGCCTAGCTAAAGTTAGTTTCTCACTCTCCCCCAGCAACTGGGATATATGGGTGTATCTACTTTGATTTTAACATTTCAAATGGGTGACTCTCAAATCCTTAAGAAAAGCATTCCTACGTTTTAAAGCTGACAAAGACCTATCTAAATTTTGAAAGGATTTATATACATTTGAGAAAGAGGAAAGTGTATACGGTATACAGTTACTGGTTTTCTAACTTGAAAGCTCTAAGAAATTGGGAAAGGGATTCTCTTCTTTTATTTTCAACTGGAAAAATTAAACCCCTGTGTTTTTATTTACCCATACAGTCGTTCCCATAGCATTTCATAATTTCACAGGAATATTATGAGGAAAAGAGTCTTCATGAATTTATTATAATTTGGTGTTTCCTTCAAAATTCACTCATTTTCCTTTAAGTACAGTACTGCCATAGAGGACACCCCTATAAAAATGAAGACAAAATTAACAACAGCAACAACAACAAAGCCTAAAAGGCAAACAGGGGAGTTGTTTTCTTAAATGGGGCAACGATGGCCAGATCAGGGAAAGATTACTCCACGGTGTCAGAGGCTAGGCACTTTTTCAGCTCAACCACTAAATGTACTGTTGTACTTATCACTCAACAACTATAAAAGACAGAGTTAATCCAGATAATTTCTGATATTTGGCTATTTGGTCTTATTCAGAACTAGATTTTGCCCCCACAGTATACACATACGCTAACCTTTTGCTGGTATCCTCAAAGAAATTGATGAAACGATTCTTAATATTCCAATACATATTTTTAAAATGTTTTCCTTTATAATCTTTCTTGGAAGGTGCTTTTTTTTTTCTTTTTGGTTTTTTGGTTCTAAGAACACGAGGGGTTAGAATTTCATGGTAGCATGGGCCAGAATCATAGCACCTGCTTTTTATGCTTCTGATATGTTTCTTTATTGTCATACATGTATTTTCTTATAGGTCATTGGGAAAAGAGGGTGCATATTGCAACCAAGAAGCAGCAGAGGTAAAGAGGAAAAATCCAAAGGTGATGGAATATTGGTGGAGTTATTTTTATCAGAGAAAAATAGACAATGTATCCTTTTAACAAGTCCAGGACTGTCAGTTTGTTGTGTAAAACACAACTGAAAAGAATACCCTAGAGGAAGGAATCTAAATGAGGGAAAGGGAATGCTCCTTAACATGTCATTTAAATGCTCCCTGAGGGAAAACTACAAATTACAGAAGCATAAGAATTGGTGTTTAAAAGTATTTTTCTAATTTTTATTAAAAACATGTAAAAGAGAAGTACAATATAGCCACTTCAAATTTGAATCGGACAACACTTAAATAATGAAATGCTTACTAAGGAACTATTGAACACCGTGATACATCCATGGTTTTCTAGTTCACCTTGAAAATGAGGTCAAGCTATCCATGACAACCAAGCCCAGTGTTCTTTTTAAAATGGTACAAGAAGGAGCACTGCTGTTTATTGTACCTGAAAGGTTGTTTAATTGAATATTGGAAAGCACCTTAAGAGACAAATAATTTTGCTCTCACCCAAGGAAAAAAGATAAAACAAATGCCATGTGGCTAATCCCGTTTACCGTGTTTCCAAGAAAAATATGAAAATATATTAATAAGAAGATACCTAAAATTGAAATTCTTCAAATTAGAATCTAAATTTACTGAAATACTTACACATCTAGTTTCCAAAATATATACCTTCTAGTACCCTTATATTTAAAAATAAACCCCCTTGTTCATATTTAAGTAGTGCCTTCCTCATCTCTCTAATCATTTCTAAATATATAAATAATAACAATACTAATTTAAAATCTAAAGTATACAAGCACCATCCTTGATGATTATGCTTAGAGTTGTAATTATGCAAAAACTATAGATTAGAAAAATAATAGAAATAAAATGCATTTTTTGTGCTCTTGGAAATACTTTACAGAGGGCTTAGTGTGGCAAGACTCTGTGCCAGAGACTTGCTGAACATTCTCTTATTCAATATTTATGACATTTCTGAAACAGAGGCATTGTTTTCTTCATTTACAGGAGAGAGAAATGAGGTTCATAGGTTTGTTTCTCCAAATAACTTCACAAAGAACCTGAAGTGATGCATGATGAAGCCCCTGGCTCCGCAGCAGCTTCTTCTCACAGCATGTTCTCCTGAGAACATTAATTTTCTTTTAAGTTCTCTACCACTCCAGGTTATTCCAGGCCTCAAGGGCTTCTCCCTCAACCTGGACAACTCACCTAACTGCACTATGCCTACCTTGATTAATTTCTAGTCATTATTTAGACCTGAAGTTACCTGTAGTTTTCCCAGGCAAGACTTGCCTAACATGCAAGAGAGATTAGACCACATCTTATCTCTCAGACTACTCTATATGCCTTTTCAAAGTGCCTACTAGAATTTCCAATAACTCAGTTACTATTTACTTATCTAATTTGCGTCTTTTCTGGCTAGAATGTAAGTACTATGAGGGCAGGGGCTGAATCTGCCTTGCTCATTGCTATATCCTCATTATGTAGCACAATGTCTTATATTCAGTAAATATTATTTAAAAGAGTAAGTGGCTAAATATAGATGAATCTAAAATTCAATTGCACAATTCAAAATTTTTTCTCCAGACCTCACACCTAGAACCAGCAAACTAAGCTAACAATGTGACTAAACTTCTAGAACAAAAACAATTATTTTGTATGCATATGAGGAATACAAATTTTAGGATGAGTTTCAGTTGCTCTTGGGAGAAGACATCTTTAGAAACACAGCTTTGATTTTGAAATGTAATTATGCTAATGATCCCTATTATAAATAACTCCTTAATGTTCCATGAGACAAAAACTACATTAAATTAGCTATCATACTGATGTTAATATAAGAAAGTCAAAGGAGTTTGCATTCAGCAAAGTGGTAAATACTCTTCTGGCCTGTGCCACTGTGGATTTTAAGCTGTAAAGTACTTAGAACAAAAAAAATGTCATGCCTTCCGAGAAAAAATGAAAAAAAAAAAAAAACCATTTAGGAGATATATATTAGAATATTATAAATGGTCTCATCAGTTTCTTTAACCAGCAAAAGATTAGCATGTATGTGTGTATTTTGGGGGCAAAATATAGCTATGGTAAAGATTAGAGGGGCATCAACTATTATAAATCATCTGGGCTAAGTCTATTGTTTATAGCTATTGAGTCTGTTATTGAACTGGTTCATTTGTGCACCCAGAACACATATTGGTGATCATGTAGCCCCAGCCTGGAGGACTTATTTTCCCCTGCTTGCTTGAAAACTGTAGGCTAGCTTTGTCCCACACAACCTAATGAATTTCTTCACTGGACAACTAGGTCTTAGCCTTATCTTGGCAGGGTGCTGGGGGCTGTGGGAGGCCCTGCTAAGTATGTACTTCCTTTGGTACTTTTTCTTAGTCCTAGGAAAAGGTAGAGCAATATTTTAGAGTATACTTGAGTCCTCTTTTTATCTTTATGGTAAAATTCTACCATAGCTTAGTACATTTTTATCTAAAATATTCTTTATTTAAATGACTATGTGGCTCTGTCTCCTGGTTTGACCCAGACAAATACATTGTCAATATACAATGTAATGAAGAACACTTTTTCAATTTGTGACAATTTTTTAATGACATAAATGACTGTAATAGCTGACATGCATTTTTTTTTTTTTTTTTGAGACAGAGTCTCACTCTGTCACCCAGGCTGGAGTGCAGTGGCACAATCTCGGCTCACTGAAACCTCTGCCTCCTGGGTTCAAGTGATTCTCCTGCCCAGCCTCCTGAGTAGCTGGGATTACAAGCGTGTACCACCATGCCTGGCTAATTTTTGTATTTTTAGTAGAGATGGTGTTTCACCATGTTGGTCATGTTGATCTCGAACTCCTGACCTCGTGATCCATTGACCTCAGCCTCCCAAAGTGCTGTGATTAGAGGCGTGAGCCACCATGCCCAGCGACATGCATTTTTTTTAAGTTATGTTAAGTCCTAGATCAGGAATCCTGTTCAGTATTATAAACTTTTTTTCTCCAGGTGGAACAAAATCATACACATAGTGACAATATATTTTATTTCATTGCATCACAAAGAAAAGCTTTGACTTTAAATATAAATGGTATGTCATACTTTCCTACTATAAGAAGAATGTTATTTAGACTCAAGCATAAAAACTACTTTCACTTGAATAGTAATGAATCAAAAGTGAGAGCCTTTGTAAATATGTGCATATGAAAAACATTGAGACTTGATTTCTAAATTTATAGCCTTCAGATATTCTAATCAGAGACTAAGCAGAAAGTACAGCACAATTTTTCTTCAATGTATGAATAGAGGTAAATTTTTCTTAAAATTTTATCAGTACAATTGATTTACAATGCATTTTTTCTTTATCAGAGTGACATAATTGCCTCTCTATTAGCTGTCACATAGCACTTGCTCTCTAATCAATCTAAGACTTGGAAGTGGCAAAAAGAATATAAGTTGGATAGATGTGGGAGACTAAAAACCAACACTGAGATAAAGTCAGCTCTTGGAAATTGAATAAGAATCAAATGATGAAAATCTGGCTACACAGTCAAAGCACTGTATCTAGAGAATACAAGTATAAATACTGGACAATAATGGATCAAGACGGGCAGACAGATAGGCAGGCATCTTAGTGGTATCAGGGAAATCCAGCAAGAGGGTAAGTAACTTAAAAGTAAGTGCCGGCCAGGCGCGGTGGCTCACGCCTGTAATCCCAGCACTTTGGGAGGCCAAGGTGGGTGGATCACGAGGTCAAGAGATCGAGACCATCCTGGTCAGCATGGTGAAACCCCGTCTCTACTAAAAATACAAAAATTCAGCTGGGCATGGTGGCGCATGCCTGTAATCCCAGCTACTCAGGAGGCTGAGGCAGGAGAATTGCCTGAACCCAGGAGGTGGAGGTTGCGGT
>NW_016107743.1:412433-446272 GCF_001604975.1 Cebus imitator
GGTAACAAGAGCGAAACTCCGTCTCAAAAAAAAAAAAAAAGTAAGTGCCAAAGCAAAGATTCTGGAGAGGATTACAAGAGTGCCAAGAAACTTGGAGAAAAGTATCATAATTCTGACCTCAAGACAGATTAGAAAATACTCCTTAAGAAGACGGTGGCACTAAAATCCTGAAAGAATGGGAGAAATGTAAAGGAAATCTAAACCAAGATCTAGGCATGAAATTCAATGAGAGAGAGAGAGAGAGAGAGAGAGACAGAGAGAGAGAGAGACAGACAAAGAGATGTTTTATATAGACGATAGCATGGCTTTATCTCAATAAACAAAATCAGGAAGGAGACCATGACTGCAAGAAAAGAATGGAATCAGCAATAACTACCTATTATCCAACATAACTCAGACAGATAATTTTACTGGTCCATGCAATAAAATGGATGTCACTTTATAAAATTCAGCTGTTACATAGTCTGGATTGAAGGTTGGAAATGGCATACTCATACATCTGGTCACTCATTAGGTATATCCAAAAGATTGAATCCAGCTGGGGTTGACAACAAAATACCTGAATTTGGTCCCTTTAGTAAGGCAGCCCACAAAGTAGTCAGATAAGCTTACATGTTGCATCAAGGTGCCAAGAGTAATTGTTTCAGTGAACGAGGTGAATGGCTTTATCTCAATAAACAAAATCAAGAAACAGAATATGACTACGTGAGAAAAACCAACTGGTAAAAAGTTACCTCAGTGTGGAAATGCTGATTTGTTGAATTGGAACATTAAAATTCTGTATGGCTAGAATCTTGATCCTGGAGCTGGATTTACCCTACTGGGGAAGATAGTATGAAATTGTTTCTTGTTACAGCTTTATGGAATGAGACTAAATGACGGCAGATAAAATGTAGGACTTTAAATCTCCATCATAGAAATAATACATTTTTCATTTCAAAGTCCACTAAGAATTAGAATTTACTTATTCTAATTTGTTTATTATCTTCATATGTGAGCAGAATCTAAAATTGTTAGCTAACTAGTAGAAGAAAATGAGATAAAAGGAAATAAACAGAAGGAAGAACTAACAAAAAACATTGTTAATATTCATAAGTTGATATGGTTTGGATCTGCGTTCCCACTCAAATCTTATGTTCAGTTTTAATACTCAGTGTTGGAGGTGGGGCCTGGTGGAGGTGATTGGATCATGAGGAAAATTTCTAATGGTTTAAACACCATGTCCCCAGGTGCTCCTCTCATGATAGTAAGTTCTCCTGAGACCTAGTCATTTAAAAGTATATAGCACCTCCCTGCTCTGTCTCTTGCTCCTGCTCTGGGCCATGTGAAATGCTGGCTCCTGCTTTGCCTGCGGCTGTGATTGTAAATTTCCTGAGGCCTCCCCAAAAGCCAAGCAGAGCAGATGCTGTACAGCTTGCTTCCTGTACAGCCTGCAGAACCATGAGCCAATTAAACCTCTTTTCTTCATAAATTACCCAGTCGCAAGTATTTCTTTATAGCAATACTAAAACAAATACGTAAGTTAATGTTTGTAATGTTTAATTTCTAAACATTACAACACTATATAAAATATACCCTGTCAGGACAATGACGTGTAGTGGAGGTAAGAAGACGTGGGTTCTAACTTTGTACCCCAGCTCCCCCCAGATATAATTGCACAATTTTGTGCAAATCACTTCATTTGTCCTTTTCATAACTTTATCTGTTAAAGATTTACCTTTTAAAAGAGAGGCTGGTATTTTTAAAAGAGAGCCTGTAGAACAAATGACCATAAAACTTAGTGGTAAAAATCCTACAATTCTGCTGTATCTGACAAACATTGTGAGTCAGGACTTCCAGCAGAGCTCAGCTGGATATTTTTACTGTTCCGTGCAGCATAATGGATTGAGCCCAGCTGGGATTGTCAACAATACCTGAATGTGGCCCTTTCAGTATGGCAGTCACAAAGTAGTCAGGTAAGCTTACATATTAGGTCAAGGAGCCAAGCATAATTGTTTCAGTGAACAAGGTGTATGTTGTGTGACATTTTATAAGCTAGCATCACTTATGCCATACTCTATTTGGTTTAAGTAGTCCCAGCCATGCACCTATTCAAGTGCAGAGGGTATAGACATGAACATCCATAAAAGAAGTTTCAAATAATTCACTACCATGCTTAAAACCACTAGGGTTTATTGCCCTGGTCACAAAATTATTGGTATTCCTTTATTGCGCAAAAAACATAAAAAGTCTCTCTATTATTATATGAGGCTTAGATTCAAGGTTCAGCATCTCATCAGCAAAATCAGATCTAGCTTCATAAGAAATGCCTTGTATTCTTTTCCTCAAGAATAAAGCTGCTTTTATTCTGAAGACCAGTGAACTAAAGAGACAAACCCTCCCACCCCCACGTCCAAAGATGAGAAAAGCATAGGATAACCAAAGTAAACACTCTTCTTCCATAAGGGAAAAATGAAAAACACACAGCCATCACTGTCCCATGGCAATTCTTAAATATGTCCTGGCACATGTTTACATTGCCTTGATTAGGGCTCGGTCCTGATCCTATGTGTAATTCTTGGCTTTTTTCTTGCCCTCTGAAAACTTCCTTTTCCATATAGCGTACCTTTTTCATAAACACATTTCCCTTAACGTCCAGTTTTCTTAGACTACTAACTGCCTATAGATTTTAGAATATCTAATGGCCTCCTTAAATATTGTTTACTCTTTCTGTCTCTTTCAGTTTATGTTACTATAATTTTTTAAAAAGCTTCATGAGCTTCTTGCATGTCAATTCCCAATCTAGTCCATTTGACAAAATGCATGGACAAATCTTTTTGAAATACACCCTTCTTTGTCTTGCTTTCCCTATGAGATTGTTGTTTATGCCCTGAAGAATCTAAAGATCTATTGCCTATCCTAAAGCATTCAAGTGACATGTTCTTAGAGGCCTCTTTTTCTTTTGATAACTGCCAATGTATATGAGATACAGCATTAGATCCTTCAGAAGTCATAACAAAAGATCTCATAGCCATAGCCTGGATTCATTAAGGCTGTGCTCCACTGGCAATGCCCTGTAGTTATTTGATCTTTACCCTGAGGCCATCTCTTATTTGAGAATGACTCCTTGGTTGGAAAGTTTCTTTTAAGCCCCTTACGTTTACTCCACATTGTACTAGATCAAACGGTGAATTACTTAGCTCATTTCTCTTTTTTTCTCATTTTATCATAGACAGCTGGAAGAAACCAGGTGGCATCTTCAACACTTTGCCCAGAAATCATCTTAACTAGATTATCAAGTTCATTAAGTACCTTTTATATTTTCTAGGTTACTTCAGGTGACAGTATTATGAACTTTATGCCAGCTCCCAGTATTTTCTTTTTATTTCAATCTCCTTTAATCTTTTCATACTAGTCACTTCAGTGCTTATCAGATTTTTACCCAATACCTGTTCCCAAACAAAGCCACAGTTTAAATTTTGTAATGGTGGCACCACACTGTAAGGTACTACACTGTGTTTATCTATTCATGCATTTTAAAAAACCTACCCAAACTGAACTAAAACAACAATAAATTTATTTTATCTTATAATTTTGTGAATCAATAATTCAGCAGCATCCAAATGGTTAATTGCTCTCTTTCATGTAGTGTTGACTGATCATTCAAGGGTATTCAGCTGACAGATGGGTTGGAATGAAAAGTACAAAACTATTTCTGTCACATGACGGTTCATTGGAATGGCTGGAAGGCCAACTTCACCTTGAATCATCAAGAACAATCTCTACAGATAACAACCTCTCCAGTATGGCAAAATAGCAAGTCCCTCAGAGCAGTGGGACCCTCATGGGGTGCCTCAGACCTTTAAGAGCAGTGGTTCCAGCTATCATCCCTATTATCCAGGAGGTGATAGGGATAAAATATATTTTTAGTCTTTATTTAAAAATTACAACATTGGGCTGGATCATAAGTAACATAAATTTTGTTTTGAAAAATCTGGTTCAAAACCAATAATGATTTGGCATGATTATGAAATAAAAACATTTTAACTTCTCATAAGTTATAAACATAGACTGTGGAAGCATTAAATAGTCTACAACATTTATTTTTTAAAAGATTTAATTTCAAGCAGGTAAAAAATTTATAGTCAAAGTTGCATGGAAAATATCTAAAAATATTTAAATGACAATATTACTTATAATCTCTTGCCATGAAACATAATTTTCTCCACAAAGGTTTATAAATAAAACTGAAAAACATCATTCTTAAAGTGGTATTTTTATTTAATTTGTTTTCATAATATGAAAAAAGAAATTACTGCCAGAGAAGATACTTTTTAATGTAAGTCACTATTTATGGTAATCCTACGAAACTCAATAAATAATTTTCCCCTCTTGATATGGTTCCATGTGGTAGCTGTAATAATAAAACCATAGAAATGGGAATAATTCTAGGGATCATTTGGACTAAATCCTTTCAGCCACAGATGAAAGAACTGAGCCCTACAGAGACTATGAAGCTTGTTCAAGATCTCTTAACTGGTTAATGGGCAGAGTCGAGGACTTTTTCTATGACCGTGGTACTAACAGCTACGATGGTACCCTTGAGAGAAATAAGCTCCTCCAATGATATGGCAATTCCCTTGCAGTTTGTGAGTTCATTAATTTTCTGTAAAAGCCATTTCTTCATCTGTTGTACATAATTTTTAGACCATCCTCACTGACTTGAAACAAACTCTGATCAAGCTGAACTAGCAAAATTTTACTCTTTCATTATAGTTAAATAGAAAAACAACAGATAACTGTGAATACATTTCTAAAAATAGTGAGGAACTGCTAAATTTTAAAAATAAATTCATCGCTTTATTTCTTATATCCAGTTTCAAGAATTATAGATTTTCTATGTGAGACACTAAAGTCTGTTTGCCTTTCCCCTCAAATTTGGAAATATTTTCTAAACCACTCTGAAATATAAGCATACCACTTGAGATTGAATACATCCAGAGAAAAGGTGTTCATTAGTTCTGAGGGAAAAAAAAGAGAAATCTAATCATTATTATACATTAGCAATCATTATTGCAATTATATATGTATAATTACTGTAATACATTATAATACATTGTGATAAATACAATAATACATTATAATAAATGTTATTTATTTTGCAAGCATTATTATGTTCTACCTTATAAAAATCAATATCTATTACTAAACTCTATAGATATTTACATGATCTATCTATCTATTTATCATCCATCTACCTATTTATATCCATCCTGGTTTGGTCTATATGCTATCATAAAATATACCGGCATACCCTTTTAGAAGGACATCTTCAAATATTTGAGAGCAAATACCAAGTTGTGACTAAGCATTTCATAATTTAAATATTCACAGATTTTTCAACTGGCAAATAATCTAAAATAAGGACATGCAGGTGGAGTAAGAATGGACTACACTGGACACCCAGCTAAGCAGACAGAATTTATGTACTTTGTCTGATTAGCCTCTAGTCTATTTCTCTCTACTTCTCTCATATAGTGCAGGTATCACTTATCTTTTTGCATTTCCTTTTTATTTTAAATACCTTTATGCCATGTATATAGTTATATTAAGTCAAGATTGTTTAATGAAATTCTTTGGGGATGATAGTTTTCATGACAAGATTTGAACAATAAGGATTTTTAAAATTCTCATGGTTAGGTGATATGCTTCAAGATAGAAAGATCCCACAAAATTATAAATTACCTGACTAAGTGAAGTTATTGTGAATAAACAGTTCCAAACTAAAGACAAATCTTGCATTTGTAAGACCACGTCTAATCACTTTTGAATTTTTAAAAATAAGTGGGTTTTAATTTTGATGAAAAATAAGTAGTTTGAATTGAGAAAGGTAATGCAGTCTTCTCTAAACACATAGATGTAATTATCTATGAAAGTTATTTCTTTTCGTTTTCTTTTCTTTTTTTGAGACAGAATCTCATGCTTTTGCCCAGGCTGGAGTGTAATGGCACAATCTCATCTCACTGCAACTCTGCTTCCTGGGTTCAAGCGATTCTCCTGCCTTAGCCTCCCAAGAAACTGAGACTTACAGCACCCCCTCCCCCAACCACATTCAACTGATTTTTGTATTTTTAGTAGAGATGGGGTTTCACCATGTTGGCCAGGCTAGTCTTGAACTCCTGACCTTAGATGATCCACCCACTTTGGGCTCCCAAAGTGATTACTGGTATGAGCCACAGCACCCGGCCAAAAGTTATTTCTTTAAGTGGGGTAAGATATGTACCCATTGGCTGCTCCCGTAATGGTACCAGCATGAGTCTGTAACAGTAAGGTCTTCAAATACAATGTGTGCAGTGTGTTTTTCCATGTCAATTACATTCAGTTTCAGTGTATATATACTTTATATTGTTTCTCACATGCTTAGGAGTTACTTGTCTATGGACTTGTATTATCACATACTGAAAATTACAGATGACGATTCTGTTTTATATATCTTTGTAGCTAGTCAGATGAACCTAATCAAATGAAAAGCAGATCACTCAAATGAATTATTGAATTCAATTATTAATACTTTTATATTACTTACAGTCATTTTAAAAATCTGGTTCCTAGAAGTAGACTCCATTTGAGATCTGTCAACCGTATGGTATAATTCTCTACCTCAAAATCTCAAGTACATAATTTGTTTCACTGCCATAAAGTTAATGTGACTGTATGGCATTTTTAGTGGTTTTTGAATTCACCACTATGTTATTCATAGTTAACTAAATTTGAAGGCTTTTTAAATGTCTTTTCATTATATGTTTAACATTTTTTAAAAATATTAAATATAATACTTTAAATTCACCAAAATGTACTTTTTGTTCTTGGTTTTTATAATGATATAACTTTCTGTTTAATTTTCTTTCATTCCCCATCAAATATTTCTAAGTTTTAAAGCTTTCATTCATCTTTCAAAATTTGAAAGCTATGAACTGCAGAAACCATGTCTATCAGAGATGAGAGTTCTCTTGCATTGGTCACATGCAAATTTCTTTGAGATAGAGTT
Source organism: Cebus imitator (assembly GCF_001604975.1). Taxonomy (NCBI): domain Eukaryota; kingdom Metazoa; phylum Chordata; class Mammalia; order Primates; family Cebidae; genus Cebus; species Cebus imitator. Next base: position 419,461 of record NW_016107743.1, read on the forward strand.
TGACTTTCAAGAAATTGCTTTATAAAGTGCTGTATACATCAGGTATTCTAAAATAAATGTTTGGTCCTAGAATATTGAATTTTGATAAATGTCAGATCAGAGTGGAAAATAATATAGTAATTTGTGACTGAATTAGAACATGAGTTGTATAATTTTTCATTTCTGTGCTGAGATGCTTAGAGACATGTAATTCCGGTTTATCTTTTAAATTTCACAGTTTTCTTTTGTAAATACAAATGAATATTTATCTTCCTTATTCCATGCACATTGCATGGACAGAAAAGTTAGATATACTTATTGAATTTATGTAAAGTATACTGTATTCAAAGTCTTAGTGATAAGTAATTTTGATGTCAATTTCAGTATATGAAGAAAAACTTGAATATATCTAGAAGACTTTAAGCTTTAAAACACATATTTTGGGCAAGCTATATATTTTTATAAGTACCCTTCTTCAATGGTATTTGCTGAATAGGTTCCCAAGTAGCACTTACATTTGTGTTATTTTTCCATTAGTGATATATTTGTTCATTTTTCTGTACACATTAACAACTTAAAATTTAATATGAATTTTATTCACTATCTCCCCACAAAATAAATGCAAGATCATTTTACTGTTGCATCCCCACAATTCTATAATAATGATACCATTACGAAGATAGCTCTCTTTCTCATAACTGTGAGTCATTCTCAAATTTTCTTTTTTTAGCCAGTTACTATAAGCTGATGGGAAAACATTTTACCATAAATTCTAGTAGATGAGAAAAAACACTGTAATTTTCAGGGAAGCTATTCCTAAAATGTATAACTGTTACGTTAGTGTGCATTTATTTTCTACCATTGTGACTATTATCTTTGCTTGACTTTATATGTCTATATACTAAGATGCGGAAAACCGTATGTCTTCCTTTCCACTAATTTTTATTGGTTGAGAAAGATACTGATCCTGCTTTGATGTCATTTCCTTTCTATATAAAGGGAATGTTAATTTGGATCTGTTAAAAGAATTAACTCCTGCTCAGTTAGAAACTTTAGTAATAAAGCTACATTTCTATTTTAAGTTAAATACATTAGACTAGACTGAATTAGTGAGGAGCAAAGACAGGAAGCCAGGCAGTTCCTGGCATTGTGGTTGATTATACAAATTAGAATCTTATGGAACTACTTGATCACATTCACTAAAACTACCTTCTTATTTCTGTTTCTGTATGTGTAACTCTTCTAACTGAAATACATGCACTAGTAACAATCCTCATTGCTCTTTCATAACTGTGGCTGTTCTATGTAATCTACTTCTGTAATTCTTAAGGCTTGGCTCAGGGATTACTTCCTCCAGAAAGCACTATGTGGCTGACATATGTGGATAACATATGGAATTCAGTAGCACCCTTGTTTTTTCTGTTGTAGCATTATTTCAGTCTATTGTGATTTATTTATTTTTCTGTCTTCTTTCCCCTCCCCTGTTACACTACGGATACCTTCAAAGGAGGATTAAGACTTCTTTCTACAACCTTGTTTTTATCTCCTACATTTTACTCAAACCTATATTATTTAGGATATAAGAGAACCACATATCCAGTGCAATTTGTTCAACTTTACCAACTTTGATATCAGTAGCATCCTATCCTACTGATTCACTCTTGAAAATCTTTCCTTCCTTTGGATTATTTGGCACTAGGTTTTTCCGGTATTTTTTACCATCTCTCTCTTCTTACTTACCTTCATTTGCTGCTACTTCCTCCTCCAACAAATTACATTTATTTAATCCATTGGTTTATCACTCATGCAGGTTCTATGGATTCAGAGGCAAAAGGTAATAATGAAGAGGTTTTTTTAAAGGGTCTGTTGTAATCTTTCTCCTTACACTATCTCTGTCTCCAGACCCCCTTATTTGTGTCTGTGGTTTCCAATATTATGTATGTTTCCAATATTATGTATGTTTATATCTTTGGTGCCAGACCTCAATTCTGAAATTAAAATGATATTTCTAACTTCCTATATTATTTCTGCATACAAACAGCACCATGAGGATATCTAAAACTAAATTTATTTTTTCATTAGAAATTACCTATTACAGATAGATTGAAATATAGATTTTATTTTTTATTAAAATAAGCTAGAATTATTGAAAAGACTCTGTCATAATGAAAAAGACCCTAAATTTGTATTCTGGGCCTAAACAAGCTCTGTCAGTAGCTGACTTAGAACCCTGGAGACCTCTCAGAATTTTATTTTAATTGCCTAGACAATATTTATATCTCATCTAAGATATACAAATTCTTAGCTTCTATGATCCTAAGAAGTATAGTATTAATATTGTAATAGCATTTGGGAAAAAAAAAACCTGAAAATAAAACCACAGAATCTTTGAATCTAGATGACTTTATCCAGGCCTGTTCATCAAAGGATTTTGAGGTTGCATTGCTGCTTCCTCTTTTCTGTTGTTTGATCTTTCAGTGTATTCTTCCTTGACTTTCCATCTTGTCTCCATTCTAAACCCACAGAATAAAACAGGGAAATCTGACTTGCTACTAATTTTCGTAAATCTACCTATAGTTGCTATTATTATTAGCAATCATTATTGTTTATTATTTATTACTAGCAATCTAAGAAGACAGGCCCAACGCTTATTTCTTTCTAGTACAAAGTTAACTTGGCATTTAATGGAAAATATTTCCTGGAACCTACTGTTTGCACATGATTTCTAAGCATGGGTTTCATTGCTTCAAGTACTTTTAGAAGATAATATGTCATTTTTCTTTGCTATCATTTAGTGTTGAAACTTATCAACACATAAATAACCACTTTTCCCCAACAGTTAAAATTAAACATTTGTATTTTATTTCCCTAGAAGTAATAACACAGGAACAATCAGATTTAGATTTATTGGGAATAAATACTAATTCCCCCCAAAAATGATGTACTGGATAGCCTAGTAGTAGTAGCCTTAGACATCGGTTTAGAAAGAAAGATAGATCTGACCAAGTGGTTAGAATTTTATATTTTAGAGATCTGTAGTCCTCTTGATGAGACACAATGTATGCTTTCATTGCTGTTTATATTGGGTTCTACTGTTATTCCTTCACTTTGAACCTAAGAAATTAGGAACTACTTTTCAGATATTTGCAAAAGGAACAGTAAAAGAAGTCTGTGAATGACAATTCCATCATAAAGGCCAAGTTTCTACTTTTTTTTTTTTGCATTTTAAGTTTTACTATTCCAAATTTACATCTTGAAGTTAATGAAAATTTTATTTACTGAAAAGAACTTCATTAGCTAATTGTAAAAGTTAAATCTTAGCTGTGATAAGTGAAATTTTCAGACAGTGTACATGTAAGATTAATTTTAAGAGCCTATCTAGTAGGTTTATACTTAACAGTAGTATATTGTTCACTTACAAATTTTTTTTTTTTTTTTTTTTTTTTTTTTTTTTTAAATTTTTTTTTTTTTTTTTTTTTTTTTTTTTTTTTGAGACAGAGTTTCGCTCTTGTTTGCCCAGGCTGGAGTGCAATGGCGCGATCTCGGCTCACCGCAACCTCCGCCTCCTGGGTTCAGGCAATTCTCCTGCCTCAGCCTCCTGAGTAGCTGGGATTACAGGCACACGCCACCATGCCCAGCTGAATTTTTGTATTTTTTTTTAGTAGAGACGGGGTTTCACCATGTTGACCAGGATGGTTTCGATCTCTTGACCTCGTGATCCACCCGCCTCGGCCTCCCAAAGTGCTGGGATTACAGGCGTGAGCCACCGCGCCCGGCCCACTTACAAATTTCTTAAGAAGGTAGATCTCATGTTAAATGCTTTTTCTATGATAAAAAACTTTTAAATTACCTCCATAAAAAAGTCATCTACATGTATAAAGCATTTACTTATATGTGTGTGGGGGGGCATATATATGTGTATATGTGTGTGTGTGTGTATATATATATATATATATATATACACACACACACACACATATACACATATATATACATATGTATATAAATGTGTGTGACATATATATATACATACATATACACATATATACATATGTATATATATGTGTGTGTAACATATATATACATACACACATATACACATATATATATATCTGTAGTATATATATACATCCCTCTCTCTGTATGTAATATATACATCCCTCCTTCTCTCTCTCTCTGTATGTATATATGTGTATATATATATATATATGTGTGTGTGTGTGTGTGTATATATATACATAGAGAGAGAGAGAGAGGGAGGGATGTATTTTCTACTCCTAATCACATAAATAAAAATTCCAAGTGGCTGGAATAGTATGTACATATACTTTGTAATATACATGCGTATATACATACACACACATATGTATAATTTAGTATATGCAAATATATGATAAGACATGCACATAATATATACATTTGCAAGTAAAATACACCTGTTAAGGTAAACTACACAAAGTAAAAGCTAATAAAAACAGAGATCCTGAGAAACAAGCCTAGCTTATTTGCTCTTGCAATCAGCCCTTATAAGCTTAACGTCTTTGGAACAGATTGTGCTTACCTAAAGATTAATTACCTTTTTAAGTCATACTTAAGCTATCATGTTAATATTGTCTTTATTACTGATAATTATTTTTGTGCCCCCTGTAAAACTCTAATAATATATGTTTTTCTGATTTGTTCTAGTTATAAAACTGAGCTTACGAGGGTAATTAAGAATATTTGTAATGGAGAGGTTTAAGTTTTACCAAGTTAATCAAATCATTTGTGTAATATTTTCCAAAGAAAAGGAGCTCTACATAATAAACTAGTCAAAATGAAGCTAAAATTCTCTGGTGATACTTTCATTCTTGTTAAATGTCTTCCATGAGCTATAAAATCTGCCTAGCAGTTATTATCTGAAACACTAACCGTGTTCTCACAGTTGTGTTATTGATGATCAAAAATTCAAGAGAGACTAGAAGATTATAATGAATTCTTAAAATTTTATGTTGTCTTGGCATCTGTTTTGCATACAAGTTTAACTTTCTTATATAAGAAACAAGATTCAGCCACCCTTGACACATTTCCAGGTCTGCACCACACACCACACATAAATGGCTCAAGCCAGTGGCCAGAGATAAGAAATTAGCAGCATCTCTCCTGTCTAGCACACCGTGCTCCAGCCTTTCCTTCTGCTTTCTTCAAAGGGACCTTTCAAGCATTTGCCTGGGAACTTAAAGTGACTTGCATCGAGTTCACTTAAACGTATTGCTAATTGTCACATTCTCTTTCTTCTCTCTTTCTCTCTCTCTCTCTCTGCGCTCCTGTGACTGGGGATAGAGGACTATCCTGCTGACTCACTGCACCCTTCTTGCCCAGGATCTGTAAGTAAAAGTCTTTGAGCTTGTTTTCTATTGTGGTAGTATATTGAATCTGCAACTTTCATGGGAAATACTAAGGGCTGCCCAAGGCCAGATATTCTGGAGGATGTGGATGCGGGGAGGGGAAACCCAAGGTCGGCCTTGCAGCACCAGAGTGATGGTCAGACACAGGTCAGACAAGAGCCACAAGAGCACTGACCAGTGTAACCAAGTTTTCTGTGTGGGGGTCACTGGCTGAAAATTGGGCAACTAGGTATTGGCTTATACAAATTAGCAAATTTTATTTCTTTATATGTAAATAATTATATATTATTTCTTTATACAAATAAGCAAATATGTAACATTTATTATTTATTTATACAAATAAGCAAATTACCTGGCCCTCCCCCAGGTAAAAGAAGTATCTCATGAAAGGCAATCTGTAAACACCCGTAACCAGCTCACCTTCGTTTCTCATTAGAGCAGTGTTGCTAGCTGCTCCGGTACTGGAAATTCAAGTTAGCTGGGGCTTTGCTATTTGGAAGACAATTACAGTAAATGGAATGATTACATATATAAGTAAAAAGAAGCAGAGATGCTGTTGAGAATATTGGCAAAAAAAAAAAAAAAAAAAAAAAAAAAAAAAAAAAAAAAAAAAAAAAAAAAAAAAAAAAAAAAAAACCACACACACACACACAAAGATAAAAGCAAAGAGAAGAAAGGTAGGAGAAAACTAGGCTTTCTTTTTGCTTATCAAAAGAAATACAAACATTTGTACTTAAAAAAAATCAAATGAGAAAATATATCTGTGGCTGTTGCTCCCAAAACAAATAGAAGAATCCTCTCTCAGAAAAAGCAGGGAGTTCACCCAGGCACTGTGTGTAGCTGATGACTTTGTTAAGCTGGGAACTTTCCTGGGTAAGTACAATAACAGCACCCTCAGGAAAGATCAGGGAAGTTGTAGGAGAAAAAACATAGAAGGAGAGCACAGAAAAATGCCTAAATTTTTAAAAATTCTAATGTGTATATTTATGTGTGTATGAGAAGTACGAATAGCTGATATCTATATATGCTAATACTTATAATATTTGAAATGTGCATATCAGATAAACATGACACGTGAAAGCAGATGGCTGTTTAAAGTACAAAAGTGCCACTTGTGATTTCTAGGTATGGTTCAGCATTACATTGTTTTCTCTGTCAACAGTGTGTTGGGTCTGGCTGTGAGCCCAGTTCTCTCACGTAATGATTAACCTGAGACTAGCACAGTAACATCTGGTAGTGTCTCAGGTATGAAAAACATGAAAAAATATCCACCAATTAATGCATTTTATCCTGAAAGTGTCATAAGTCATGATACAATGCTTTTTCTGTGATGGAGTCATGAAATCTCTTGCAAATAAATGAAACAGGTAAGATTTTACTTGATTGTTACAGAAGAATGACAAAACTATAAAATCTAGGGAACAGGTGCAGAATAATAACTTTTTTTATGGAGTCAGAAATTTGCAAGTAATCACATACTTTTTAATATAGTGTGGAGTCGAATGGCTATACAATTAAAGGCAATGTACTAAAAGACAAACAGGCGCTACTGGGCAGGGTTGTGTGAATCTGTGAACTTTTTATCAGAAAAGAATTAATAATCTTTAATACTACTTTGTAACAAAGGAATGGAAAAAGAACATTTTCTTTCCTTTTTTTTTTTTTTTTTTTTTTTTTTTTTTTTTTTTTTTTTTTTTTTTTTTTTTTTTTTTCTTTTTTTTTTTTTTTGTTTTTTTTGTTTGTTTGTTTTGAGACAAATTCTCACTCTGTTGCCCGTGCTGGAGTGTAGTGGCGCAATCTCAGCTCATTGCAACCTCCACCTCCTGGGGTTCAAGCAATTCTCCTGCCTCAGCCTCCCGAGTAGAGTAGCTGGAATTAAAGGTGTTTGCCACCACACCCAGCTAATTTTTGTATTTTTAGTAGAGACGGGGTTTCACCTTGTTGGCCAGACTGGTCTTGAACTTCTGACCTCAGGTGATCCAACTGGCTTGGCCTCCCAAAGTGCTGGGATTACAGGAGTGAGCCACCTCACCCAGCCTGAAAAAAAAGCATTTTCATCTTGTTAAATGATTTGTTTGTGGGTTTAGGCAGACCACCTTGCACAATCTACATGTGTATTTGTCTTTCTGTTATCTGTCAATGTAAACAGTTATTTACCATTTTTTTTTTGTGCTTCACATATAATATTTTAATGTTTCTTGTGTTCTATTCCTATAACTATCTCAGGGATTAATATGTACTATATTCATTATTAGGGTTTTCAATAAATACTTTTTGCTAATTCTCAATATTGCAGGGATAATAGTTCATATGACACAGTATAAATTCATTACATTCATTGAAGATTAGAGAAAACTAGATCTGTGTTTATAAAAGATGGTATATGTACATTTTTCTTCACTGAAACTTTTCTTTAACTCATCATTAGCCTAACTGATTTATAGTGCTTGCTGTTGCTTTCATTCATTTGAACTGATATTTAGATATGGAGACTGCCCAGGGAAATTGAATTCCGCTATTCTTACTGCAATATTTTCATCATTGTTCAAATGGACCTCAGACTTGGTATATAGTATATTTGGACACTAACAGAACATTGGATCATGGAAACTTAAATATAAACTTTCATCATTTTATATTTTATTTTGTAAATCAGTATCCCTTCATTAAGAATCCTTATTAGAATTTTTCATGTTTTTCAAAGTATGTGTAGCAACTAAAAATGTATCATTTGACTAGTTGGAAAGGAATAAATTAATGAACAAATATATCTTACATGACACTCATAATTATTTTGAGTGTAACTTTACACTGCTCCTTGATCTGATATTTTCTTTTTCAAAAAGGACACTGGAGTATATAACATGGTCAACATCACATTAGTCTGTTATAGGTTAAAACATGTTACAACTATATTCTTGTGCTACTTACTCTAATGAATCCTCCTGGAGGAAGCCTAAGACAGTAATGCCTCAGACAGAAATTCATCTTATAATAGGTCATGTAATAGCAAGGCTACAGGGCATTTAGATATAAATTTTTTAGTTTATTGTTTCCTTTATTTGCCAATCTAAGGTTTTTCTAAAAGACAAAACTGTCTTCCAAAATTCACTGTAATATTGGTGCTTTAAGTAAGAATTGAAGTTTGAATGAATCTTTGACCTTGGTAGAAATGATGGTGTATGTACATTTTTCTTCACTGAAACTTTTCTTTAACTCATCATTAGCCTAACTGATTTATAGTGCTTGCTGTTGCTTTCATTCATTTGAACTGATATTTAGATATGGAGACCGCCCAGGGAAATTGAATTCCGCTATTCTTACTGCAATATTTTCATCATTGTTCAAATGGACCTCAGACTTGGTATATAGTATATTTGGACACTAACAGAACATTGGATCATGGAAACTTAAATATAAACTTTCATCATAAATATAAAATACCATTGAGAAATGATGAAATCATAAGATACAGTGAAAAAAATGTATGCAGTATTAGCCTATTTTTGAAGATCTTTATTATAGAGACGTAAAAACCAAATACATGTTTATCTTTCTTTGAAAATGTACAGAGGCATTTTGATACTTAGAAAAAATGTCAAAATTAAGGATTTAATTTATTGTAATTCCTGTGGAGAGATTATATTCTTTAATTGTTGCTGATTTGATTGTGGGCATGTATATTGGGATAGTGCTTTTTTATGCTATTATCTCATGAAATCTAAATATCATATATGTCTACATTTTGCTGCATATGTGAGATATTTCAGTTGAGATACATGTTAAATTTCATAAGGTTTTAGAAAATTCCAATTCATCTCTCTTTCTGAGAAAATCTTGCTGCCATCCTCAATTTCTTCACAAATTGATAGAACTTGGCATGTTTAACTGATAAGGGTCCCAGAATTGTGATTAACATTGCAGATGGAAATGGTAAAAGGCAAAGTTGTGCTAACAACAATATGGTTGTTCAAGTGTTTAAATTAGAAATTTTAGCAAACCAACTTCTTTGCACTAAATTTAATCCCTTAAGGAAATGGCACCTGCAAAACACTGACAGCTCTTTTTTTCTCCTTATAACTAGCTATAAATGAGTTACTAGTTTAGCATAAAAATAGTTTGGGGTGAGAAATACACACTTTGGTTTTGTAATTTGAATTGTTTTATAATTAATTCTTCAAAATTCAGTCTATTGTGATATTTAATTGACATTTTTAATACATTTAATATGTCTATTTGATTATATTGCGCAAGTGAATGTAATTTAAGAACATAAGACAATTTCTATTATGAAGCATGTCCTCCCACCCCTCACTTAGTACTATAAAGACTTCTTAGGGAAAGGAATCTTTTCCGGTATCTGTAAATTTTGAAACCAAATAAGAATCGTTCACTATAGACCTATAACTTATTGCCATAAATGTGCTTACTATTATCCAAATAATCAAAGTATTGAGTATCTTGGACATTTTATGCAGAATATTATTATGGATATATATCAGTCTAAAATAGTACTTTCTGTTTGCATTCATCCTTATGGTTGTATAGTTTGTAGTGAAACATTATATTTAAAGAAAAAAATTAAATTTAAAGGAATTCTGACATACAGTTACACTTGATGTAGCTTCCGTTTAAAGCAGCTTAAAGCTAAAATCAGTTTTCATTATGGGTTCTCAATAGAGGTTAGAATTTGTCAGGCACATTGCATTTTTGTATCTCTTTGACTGTTTTACTTTGCTCTTGAGGTTGGACAATTTTCTAATTTTTAAATTTATTTGTGGGCTAACATAGCTTTCAATGAATATTAGCCCACTGGTGGAAAGAGCTGAAAAGGTGTTTTAATTCTCTTTTAGAGTTCACAAAAAGGATTAAGCAGCCAAAAGTAATATAGATGGTCTGTTGCTGTGTAAAAAAGATAAATATTTGTTTCCAAATAGGTGAAGAAACCAAGAAAAAAATATTTGGAAACTATGGTGCCTTTTCAGTTTGTCATTAGGTAGTTTCAGTGTGACACTTTGGTGTAAAATCTTGCAATTCTACTCAGGAGAATATAACACCAGGGTATGGTCTGCAGCATACAGCTCAGCACTTGATCTTGTGAACTATATTTACTAGGGAGCAGAGTGGGATAAGTGGGTAACCAAAATACCAGGAAGAATGTAATATTTTTATGGAGTTATTAATTATGATAGATATATCTTAGGCATTTTTATTTCTTCTATTAAAAGATAATACATAGATCCAGTAAAGCAAACCAAACAGCTGTAAAGATTATTGAGTTCTATAAGGCAAATATCTTTTTAACCAGATAAGGAGAAAAGAATTTGCTAACAACCCCAGAACTTTTTCCATGTATCCCATCCCAATTATAATCCTCTCTCTTCGAAAAAGGGTAGCCACCTCTCTGAACTTCTGTAGTAAATAATTCTCTATGTGTTTTTATTTTATCTGTCAAGTGTGCAACTCTAGACCTGTAACTCAGTTGTCCCCATAATACATGATAGAGCTTTTGAGTCTCTTTGCTTATACTTTCCTCCTTTATCCTACTCTTCTCACCATAGTTTATCTGCTGAAGAACCTAGGCTCTTGGACCTACAGAGTGTCTCACAGTCTGGGGCTTGCTGATTTCACACTCTTTACCTGGTTCAATATGTTCTACTGACATCTGTATTTCCTAGGTGCTGGCAACTGACTCCTGAACTGGGGTTTAATCTCTTTGGAAGTCATATAGGTGATGTGTTTCTTCAATGTGAGTCACTTAAAATTGGATGTATACTTCATATAAGAAAGGAAGAATAAGTGCTTAATAATTACCCTTTATTTACCAGTTAAGATAATGAATTACTCCCTAATACTATCCAGAATTTTTAGAGGTATAATTATAAATGTATTGATTTAAACGTTTTAATTTATTTTAAATATATTTAAATATATTTTATACGTTTTAATCAATTGTAATTGTATGTGTTCTGAAGCTCAGGTGGTCCCATTTCTGACTAATTCTGGGTTCTTCATGTTGGCTCTCAAGTCCTTTTGACATAACCTGATAGTTCTGATGACTTCCTATTTGTTATGATGACATGATGGTCCAGGTTCAAATTGTATATTTCCAGCTTCAGTTATGAAGTCAGTATTTTTTCTAGAAATTCTGGAGTGCTTTTGATTGAAATTGATGTTTTGAAATCACAGTCTAATTGCTCTGTCGGCATTGTTTGTTGTACTTTTTGTTTAAGAAAGTTGGGATCTATAATATATATTATATATGATAAAACAGTATATGTAAATAAACATGCATAGAGATGTTAATTACACATAGAATATTGCTATATTTATCTATATGTATTTTATATATGTTAAAATACCTCGAGTTTATTTGGTAACTTCCCATTCACAGTTAGGACTATTAGGTTTTTGTTTAATTGGGCCTATAAACAGAATGTTTGTTTCCCCTCAAAATTTGTAATTTGAAGCTTAATCCCCAATGTTATGGCATTTGGAGGTTGGGCCTTTGAGAGGTAGTTAGATCATGAAGGTCAAGTCCTCATCAATGGGATTAGTGTCCTTATAAGAAGACCAACAGACTAGGGTGTTCTCACTTTACTCTTTGCCCTGTAAAGACACAACAAATAGAGGACCATCTGCAAACCAGGAAAAATACCCTCGCCAGACACTGGACCTACTTATACCTTGATCTTAGACTTCTGAGACTCTAGAACTGTGAGAAGTAACCTTAAATTGTTTCATCTACCCAATCTACAGTACACTGTTAGAACTACCAAGCTCATTACAACCACCACTTTTGTATTCCATCTATTTCCCCATTATTCCACACTATACATTCTGTCTCTCAAGGACAGAAAAGATGGCACAGATAGAATGTCCTGTAATTACTACTTTTTTCTGTAATATTGCACAATAGTATTAGACAGATAAAACTTAACATGATTTTCCCAACAGAATTACTGAGAAGAGTTGAATATTTTTTGCATATGTTCTTTGTATTGTCCACTCGGTTTTTTATAGCTGTACATTATTAGAACATATAGCCATTATATACTATATTCTGTCCTTTTTAATCCCTTATTTAGTCTTAGTTTCACAAATAACTTTAATTTTAATGCTCATTATCTTGTCATGTTATCTAAAGATCTCACACTGGTAAAAGTCTCAGGAGGAGCTCATAGGAGCAATATTCCCTGATTCCTTACACATTAATAGCAGTTTGTCTTTACCCTTATACCTGTAAGTCATTTCTTTTTCATGCATAAAATTGTTAGCTCACAATTTTCTCCCTGGGTAACTTATATATGTATATTCAATTCATTCTGATCTTAAACTGTTTTCATAAAGTCTGAGGATAAAATACTTTATTTGAATTAAAAGTTGAATACTATTTTTTCCTGGATGTACAGTTGATTTTATAAAATATCACTTTAATATCCAGTAATTTCACTAGCATATTTCTTGGTAAGGATTTTTCTGGTTCAGTATTTTCAGGTACACACTGCCATCTTTCAATATGTACTTTCTACTCTACTCTGAAAGCTCTCTTGAATTACTATTTTTTTTTAGTACTCATTTTATTACTTTGGGTTCCTTCCTTAAAACAACCTATTATTCATATGTTGGCTCTTACTTTCCATACTTCAATGTTTATCACATTTTCTCTTCCTCTTCCTTGTTTCCTTTTCCTCTTCCTTCTCCCTTTTCCTCTTTCTCCTCCTCTTCTTTCTTCATTCATTCTAATTATATGAGACAGGATACTGAGGTAGAATTAACATTTCATAAATTTAGTATTTTAAAATAAAGTACAATCCAATGGGGTATAATTTATATTCAGTAAAATTCACCTTTCTTAAATGCAATATATATATCTCGATATGATGATGTAACTGCCACCTTAGTCAAGCTAGAGAACATTTTTAACACCTCACGTTGTCTGTTCAAGGCTCCTAGTCAGCCATCTTCTGCTACCCTTGCTCCTGGTGACAACCATTGATAGGATATTTTTACTCTGTATTTTTGAGTCTTGCAGAGTTTATATAGCCTTTTGTGTCTGGCATTCTTCACTTAGCATAATGCACTTAAAAAACATGTTTTCTTTAGTTTTCAATCAATTTATTCAATAAATATTTACTGAGCATCTATGGCATACTAGGTATGTAGTACACTTACCAGGTTCTAGGCTTTAGGAATACAAGAGTAAACAAAGCAGACAAAAAATACCTACATTCCTGGAGAGAGAAGACGTAGGAATGGGCAATAAATAATTATTATAAGTCTGTTAGAAGGTAATAAATAAAAAAATAGAGAAAAATAAAACTAAATAGAATGGGGGGATGGGAAGTGCAAGATGTGCAATTTTAAATGAGATCATCAAATTAGGCCAAATTGAGAAAATGAGGTTAGAGGAAAGATTGCCAAGAAGAAGAAATGAACCATAGTTATATAAGTAGCTTATTCTCTGGTACCGTTTATATTTTGCTGCTACTGTAAATGATATATTTTCTTATGTTTTCTAATTCTTTGTTGATAGTACAGAAAAGCACAATTGATTTTTGCATTTATCTTTGTCATATATTTGCTTTGTTTTGATTTTTTTTTAATGTACACAACCAGCTTATGCAAACCAAAATTGTTTTTTAATCATTCCAATCCTTATACATTTATTTCTTTTTAAAACACTTTTATTTTAGGTTCAGTGTTACCTAAAATAAATTAATATATGTCTTCATTTACTTATGAATTAATTAATTTATATAGGTAAACTCATGTCACAGGGGCTTGTTGTACATATTATTTTGTCATCCAGGCACTAAACTGAATACACAAAAGTTATATTTTCTGATCCTCTTCTACTCTCATCCTCCACCATCAAATAGGCTCCACTGTTGGTTTTTTCTCACTTTGCATTAATGAGTTCTCTTCATTTAGTTTTCACTTACAAGTGAGAACATACAGTATTTGGTTTTCTGTTTCTGCACTAGTTTGCTAAATATAATGGGCCTCCAGCTCCATTAATGTTCCTGTAAAAGACATGCCTTCATTCATTTGTATGGCTGCATAGTATTCCAAGGTGTATATGTACCACATTTTCTTTATCCATTCTGATGGGCTTTTGGTTGATTCCATGTCTTTACTATTGTGAATAGTGCTACAATGTATATTCACCTGCATGTGTCTTCGTGGTAGAAAGATTTATATGCCTTTGGGTACATACACAGTAATGGGAATGCAGGTTGATGGGTGGTTCTGTTTTTAGCTCTTTGAGGAATCACCACGCTGCTTTCCCTGATAGTTGAACTAATTTACACTCGCAGCAACAGTATATAAGCATTCCTTTTCTCTGCAACCTAGGTTGTCTTCCATTTCTTCTTCTTGGCAATCTTTCCTCTAACCTCACTTTCTCAATTTGGCCTAATTTGATGATATCATTTAAAATTGCACATCCTGCACTTCCCAACCCCCCATTCTATTTAGTTTTATTATAGTTTTGGGGGAGAAACCATGTTCTTAATGTATTGATAGTTTGTTCCATTTTATTGCTGAGTAGTATTCCACTGTATGAATGTACCACAATTTTGCTTATTCATTCACCAGTTACAGGAACTCTGGATTTTTACCAATTTTTGTATATTATGAACAAAGCTGCAAAAAAACATTTATATAGAGTTTTTTGAGTGAACATTTGTTTTTATTTATCTTGTATAAATAGAAATAGGCTTGCTACATTATATTGCAAGCATAAATCCAACTTTATCAGAAGCTGCAAATCATTTTCTAAAGTTACCATACCATTTTACATTCTCACCAGCTATGTACTACTATTTCCTGTTACTCTGTATACGTGCCTGAGCTTGAAGTTGTCAGTTTTACTTTAAAATATATCCATTCTAATAGGATGGATAATTTTTATATGCAGGTATTGAATAGTAGTTCTGATTTATATTTCCCTAATGACAATATTGTTGATTATATTTTCTATATGCTTATTTGCCATCTGTACAGTTCTTTTTGAAGTAATTGTTCAGATAGTTTTTCCTTTTCAATTGGAATGCTTGTTGTCTTCTTAATATCCTGTAAGGATTTGTTTTCATTCTGAATATGAGTCCTATGTCAGACATGTGTTATAAGAATATTTTCTCTCAGCTGACAGTTTTACTTTTATACAGTGTGTTACAAAAACCAGATGTTTTAATTTTGATTATTTCCAATTTATCAATTAAAAATACCATCTTTGCTTAAACCCATAAACATGGTCTATACCTTATTTTATTAATTATTCTTTAAAGCTTTCATCATAGTTTTTGTAGTTTGCAGTGTATAAGTTCTGCCAATATTTATCGTTAAGTATTTTATTTTATAAATGGTTGTTTTAGTTTTAATTCTGATTGTTATTATCTATTGTATAGAAATGCAATTCATTGGTCTGGTAACCTGTGATTTTGCTCAACTCACATAATTAACTTCAGTGGAATTTTTATAGATTTTTAAGGATCAAGTTGTCTGTAAATAAATATTTTTACTTCTTTCTTTCTAATGTCCATGTCTTTTCTTCCTTTTTCTTTCCACTTTCTTTATTGTAATGTATAGAATCTCCACAACAATGCTGAATAGAATTGGTGAGACATTCTTCTCTTCTTCTATATCTTTGGGGAAGCATTCAGTGTTTCATCATTAAACATATTACCTTTTGGTAATGCGTAGATGTGCCTCGTCAACTTGAGGAGGCTCTCCTCTGTTGTTTGTTTGTTGAAAATGGTGATCACAAAAGATGGTCAGTTTTTCTCAAATTCTTTTTTCTGTATCTGTTGAGATAATCACATGAGTATTTTTCACTTTTATGCATTGATATAATGAAGTGCATCTCTCTATGTTCAAGTGTTGAAATCAACTTTTTAAATATGAAACACAATTGTTCATGATGTGTTTTACCTATATATTACACTTATATGTTTGCTCCTATTTGAAACATTTATATATTATTTCATAAACTAACTTCATCTGTAGCTTTCTCATAATGAGGTGAATGCAAGTGATGACAACAGAGTGCCTTTTAACGGTGCTTGCATGAGTCCAAGGCCATGAAATATGAAACATTCTCCAGCTACAAGTGTTTTCAGGAAAACTTCAGGTTTAGTGCAACTTGAAAAACAGGAGAAAAGTGGTGACATGACAGTCATACCAATGTAAATACACAAATTTGGGAACAATAACAGCTTTTAATATTATAATCAGAAATAGAATGAAAGACTCTTATCTACATTAAGAGCTAAGTTTTCTCTACCGCATTCAGATAGCACAGATTCACAAAATATTTCCAGATGCATTGCAAAGCAAGTACCTTGTAAGAAGATCAAGTGCTAAAAGAAGACAGGACTTTTACTTTGAATTATTTATGTCATATTTATTTAATTATTTGTTTATTGAAATTACGTTATTCATTTAAAACTTCTGTTTTTGCTGTGTGTATGTGTGTGTGTGTGTCTGTGTGTGTGTTTAATTTGTAACACACTGTCATCAGATTTTTATTTCATAAACTCTTTGTGGTATACCAGTCTTTTTCTTTTTAATGATTTCAACTTTTAGATTCAAGGGGTATATGTGCAGGTTTATTGCATGGGTATATTGAGTGATGCTGAGGCTTGGGGTACAAATGATTCTGTCACTCAGGTAATGAGCATAGTACCCAATGGGAAGTTTTCCAGTGTTCCTTCATTCCCTCTCTCCCCTCTCTAGTAGTTCCCAGTGTCTATTGTTCCCATCTTTATGTCCACATGTACCCAGTGCTTAGCTTCCACTTATACCCGAGAATATGTGGTATTTGGTTTTCTGTTCCTGCCCTAGTTCTCTCTTAATTCACTTATGATAATGGTCCCCAGTTGCATCCATGTTGCTACAAAGACATGATTCTGTTATTTTTATGACTACATAATATTCCATAGTATGTGTGTTACATTTTCTATATCCAATCCACCATTGGTGAACTTCTAGGGTAATTCCATGCAAATTAATTCAGCCACTGTGGAAAGAAGTTTGGAGAGTTTCTCAAATAACTTAAAACAAAACTACCATTCAACCCAGCAATCCCATTACTGGGTATATACTCAATGGAAAAGAAATCATTCTACCATAAATACATGTGCTTTTGTATGTTCTCACAGCACTATTCACAGTGACAAATTATACCAGTCTTAACATAACTTAATCTTCCTCAAAAATGCCTTCACTATTTAGTTTAAATTACCTCTTTCCCAATCACTCTCCATTACATCATTCTGTTTCAGTGTATTTGCTGAACTTATCAATTCTGATATTATATCATTCTATTTTCTTTTGTTTATGTATTATTTTTTCTCCTCAATAAATTGTGAGTGTGTGTATGCACATGTGAATGTTTGTGTTTTGGTGTTAAGGGGATGAGATAAAGAATGACAGAGTGAATGAATTTTATTTTATTTAAGATGTATATTCTATATATTTACAGTAAATTTTGAGGATGCTAGAATATGAACCATACTTAACCAAGCTGAAAGAGATTCTATTAAAATTATTGAGTAAGGGATACATCCAAATGGAGACCACATGTTACTGAGTAGAGAACAATGTAAGATAATAACTGAAATGTTGTTACCAGTGAAATTTTATATCATTATACAAATATGTCAACCAACAACTCAGGAGTTTGTTTTTGTCTGAAATATTGGGATATGACTTTTTCCACTCAGGGATCAAATAATAAAGTGGCATTTTGCGATTTCAAGACTAAAAACAATTGACAAATGTTTTTCATCTTAAAGAAATGCTGATCACAGCACAAAAATAACACATTGACAAAATATTCATAAATTATGAAAAAAGAAAAGCAGTTGCCGCCTTACTGGTTAATGAAGGAAGTAAAAATTTTGCATCACTTATTAGATGAAATCAAAAGTTTCATAAAAATCAGTTATTAAAAACCATGTTTAAACTTAACCTGTAACATTCACAGCAAACACAGCAATGGCAAATGATATGACCAGGTGATTCTTGCAACTGATGACGCCAAATATAAAATAGATCTCATCCTTGGACTTGTTCTGTAGTAAGATAACAATAAAGAGCATCTGTCAAACATGAGAGAAAGGCATTTGGAGAATGAGGAATTTTTTCATAGCTGCATTTATTAAAGTTTGCATCACATTCTAGCAACAGATCTTATATAAGTAAGAATTGAAATGTGCTGTCAGAACACCAAAAATGGCACTTATAATTACATACCTTTATGCTTGAAAATATGTTGTATGACATATGACATATGTCATTCCAGCAGTTTTAAATGGGTACTTAAAATGTTTTAAGAATTTAATTAACTTAGATTTCATTGTAAGCATATTAATTTGTTTTTCAAGTATGACACTTAAAGAGTATAATGTTCACACTCTTAAGAGAGCAAAGTGATTGCATACAGTCTTAGGAATATACATGCAGAGTCTGTCAAATGATTTGTTGATAGCCTGTGGAATACGATATACATTTTTTGTCAGATGAGAATGAAAAGTAGATGTACTATAAGAACAGAATGTAAGTTTATTGCAAAAGTCACAGTTATAAGACCATTTTTCTACGTTGTACCCTTCTACACTGATAAAATCTTCTTGGTTATTTGAATCAAGTATATGATTTGATTAGCCTTATACTGCTTTTCTCTTTATCTCACTTCTAATCTCTTTTCTTATTTTCCAAGGCACTTTGTTCAACTTCCTTCTATTTAGGCTTTTATTTCAATAGTAGTCTATTTGATCTTTCCTCTAATGCCCTATTAGCATTATTTGGATGAGTTCTCAGAACTCTTTTACTCACTTCAACCATTTTTACTCTCCTTAAAACATTTAAAATATGGACAAATTGAATAAAGGATCAAAATGCAAGAAATTTGGTCATTTCTTGCATTGTATACTAAAAAGCATACCTTTCATATACATTCTATAAATTATTTTGTTCAAAATAAGTAATTTTGAAATGTTATGAAATATCAACAATTCTTATAAAAATTGTGCCTACCAATATTTGTCAGCAATTGGTAGCAATATCAGTTATTAGGAATATTTTATATTATTTCTGGATATCTGTTTTTTTATGGTTCAAGTGATTGCTTGTAATTCACACCAAGATAAACATATCAAATTTATCCATAAGTTAGCAAGACAAATTCCATCTTATTATTGGTAGCTGCAACGATGATCATCACTATCACAAGAGTGTAAACTTATTTTTAAGAGGTCATTTTACCAAGCAATAAAGCCCCTGATTAATAGCACCTACCTTGTAGATACAGATACTTAAATTTACATACTCTATCTTACCATAATAATCATATTCTGAAGAAAATCGGAAGTACTTTTTAAAATAGATTATTCTTTATAAGGATTATTTATGACTTATGATTATTTATGACTTATTATCAGTGAACACATCTTGCTGTCTACCTTTAACAAGACTAAACTATATCCTAAAGTAACCATGGACATCAACTCTCACATGGATCAAGCAGCAGCTTTAACCTCACAGATATGAATAAAGAAAATTATGAATAATTTACAAATGGATTTATATAATGTAGCAATCTTTTCTTTACCTGATAAAGATTTATAAGCAATTGATTCAGTTTTAGACTATGAGAGAAAATAATTTTGAAGCAAAAGTATATCTGCTATGAATTTTTATTATGAAAAATCAAGTACTACCAAATTCTTAAAATATGCTCAGAATGAAGTTTACTGCATGAATGATGTTTTGTACCTAAGAGCAATCTTTGTGTCAGTTATGAAATTAAAGGTAAAATTCTGAATCTGCCACCATATGGGCTTCAACAAGTTAGTTACCTCATTCTGAATGATAATATTGAATGAAACTCTCTCCCAACTCTGGAAATAGATGTATTTCTCTAGCAATTACTCTCATTATAATGTTTAGGAATTTTTGAATAAGAGTTTTAATTTCTCAAAATGATTTTTAAAAAACCTAAACATCCTCCCACTGATAACTGAAGGCTCTCTCTACTACTGATAGTAAATTGGAGAGGCTAGGCTAGTCAGTGTAATATCATGCAACTATTTCTGAGAGACTCATGATTTCTTCTGTTGGGTTTAGTGAGGTGCACAAAGACAATTTATGACCCATATGGCACATTTATGAACTTTAAAACATGGCATCACTCTTATGTGATTTTTATGGACCCAAGGAACTTGGGTTCAATAAGAAACTGAGTTATGTCCTTGGAAATCTCTACTTCTGCAGAAAGTCTTTGTAAAAGACATGTGACCAGACAGTGTCAGAGGAAGATTAGAAAAATAAATAAATAAATAAATAAATAAACCGTCTTTATAGATTATTCTATTAGACTTTCTATTTTATATTTATAAATTTTTATAATTCATTTACTTAAAGTTCAGTAGATAAAAAGTATGTCTATTATTTTAGATATTAGAGGAAATTATCATCTCCAAATAAAAACACATAGAGCCCTCCTCATCAATGGCTACAGCTCTTGTTAATGGTAAAAAATTAAGTAATGGAGTGTCTTTAGAACTGACACTGCTCAAATGCTAGTCTTAAGCGAGCAAAAGGAAATATAATAGAAGCAATTAAAGTCTGGTGATAACCAGTAGCAGTAGAGCGATAAACTTGCCTCATCTCTGCAATTTCTATCAGAATCTTCAGTTCACCATAGTGTCTGAGCTTAGCTCTCTCATTTCTACACTTGCAGAGTATACTAAAAACATGTGAGGATTCTTCATTCGGCTTCATATATTGTATGGCTATA
Organism: Cebus imitator; assembly: GCF_001604975.1. Lineage (NCBI taxonomy): Eukaryota > Metazoa > Chordata > Mammalia > Primates > Cebidae > Cebus > Cebus imitator. Next base: position 440,632 of record NW_016107743.1, read on the forward strand.
AACTCTCTCAGTATCCAAACAACTTCCTCTGACATACTTTAATTTTGTTAGTAAACTTTAAATCACAGAAGTCTACAAAATATTAATTTAGCTTATTATAGTCAGAGATTTGACTATCTCCTGGTCCCTAAAACTTTTGGTAGGTATTGGAAAACTAAAAGCTTTTGGTAAACATGTGAAAAAATTTTATATGCAGTTCAATAGACTTTGTAAGATGCAATTTAATCATGAAACTGTGGTAAAAATTTCTCCAAAATAGATTTAAAACGGAGTCCAAATGATTACATTGTGCTTAAAAATCAAATATAAAATTGGAATTTCATCAGAATATCATGAGCTGATTGAATTTACCTTTCAATTCTATTAACTATTTGCTCGGGGTTGATTTGCCTTAAGAAAAGGGGAAAACTCAACAACCCATTTTGTGCCAAAATTAATTCTAACAGTAATACATTTTGTGCTCCACTGACTTTCAATTTATTACCAGTGAAGCTTGGTTGATTATTTTGATCTTCAGTTTATTTGGCAATGAATTAGGATTTACTGTGCCACCGCCCTTCAATAACATAAATATTACTTTACTGTGCTGGTGCTTCATTGTAAAGCACTACAAGAAAATAATTTAATTGTCTGTCTTTGCTTAAACTCGTAATACTTTTGAGTGTAGTAGAATGTTGAATGTCAAACTTGTCTCTTTGCATATTTATTTTTGCAATTTTAACTCATAAGAGATAAAAAATGTGTTAAGTCTAAGGATCTGCCAGGGCAATTTGATTACATTGACACCAGATGGCAGTGAATAGGTCCCCAGGTATTAGATATTAGAATACATGTTACTTTATATCCAGAGAATTGGATAACCTTTAAAAACCAGTTAAAATTAAACTTCAAGCAATGTACTCAAAGATAATTTTTTAAAAGCTTTAAAGAATAAAGATAAATAGTGTGATAACTTCATCTTTTCTTAATAAGGCATGACTTCTTACATTTGATTTATGTCTTGGTTTGGAAGCCTAGTTTCAGTGTCAAAGAAAGTCTGAATTTTAAGTTTTTGGTAAGTTTGTTTGGACTTTTGCTTAATTTCTTCTAAACTAAGGTTTCTTCATTTCCAATATTCTGGCAACTCCCCAATAAGTTTAAAAATATTTTGGTTTTGTTTTTCTCTCAAAAAAGTGTAACAACTTCTGTTCCATATAGATATGCCCTAGACAATTTCACATTGAGTTTAACTCTCTGTCAAAATTACTGACTCCAGAGGATGTTTTCTAGATATTGATTGTCTGAAAAACATCAACTTGTCACTTTACATATTCAAGTATACAACTGCTACCTCTTAGAATAATTTCTAGAAGGACATTAGGGTTAAGATGGCACAGTGTTAACAGTGCCTGATATGAAATGTGGGAGGCTGAAGATTAACAAGACACAGGCAAAATATTTGGTAAGGGAAAAGCAATAACTCTCCAAAAATCTCTCCTGGCCAAATGCATGAATGATGTTTTCATTCACTGGGCTAAGTGTATGGACTATGGACTAGAGGCAGGGCAAGTAAGTTTCAAAGGCTAATGTTATTTGTGACATTTCATATTTGTGATGATGTTGTGAATTTCAAGTCGTGATATAACATAGTAGTTATGTAAATTGATTCAAAGATCATACAAAATTTATGACCCGGATATGTAGATCTGAGAATCATCATCAACATATAGGTAAATAGTTCCCAGGTTAAGCTCACAAAGTATTACAGGGTTCTTCCAATATTTCAGAAATGTACAAGAAAGTGAACTCCTTAAATAAGATTGACAAGTAACCTCTCAGTATATGAAAAGGGGCAAAAAGTGCTGCTGTCATGAAAACCAAAAGAGAAAAAATTTTCAACTAGAGAAATTAATAGGAGCACATTCTGTGAAGTACTACAAATGAAAGAAAAATAGTTACTTACTTCTTTTGGCAATGAGTAATTTTACTGGTACCCTTAGTGAGAACCATTTCTGTGGAGTGGTGTGGGAAAAATTCAGATTACAGAAGTGGTAGATATTGATTTGGAATTTTTGATAAGAGATGACTCTTTACTATTTATAGTTGTTTGTCTTTGAGTAGACTGTAGAGGGGAATACCGAATCTATAGCAGGGTGTATAAAAGTACAAGTTGCTTAAGCCTCTTAGAGAGGGTATTTAGCTTATGGTAAGGGCTTACTGCATACTACCTGAAATTCTCTGTAGGGTGAGAAACTATTTTTTCCCTTCTGATATATTTATGTGTAGAGAAAGAGTTTGGGTCTTGTATTAGTCTATTCTCATGCTGCTATGAAGAAATATCTGAGACTGGGTCATTTATAAAAAGAAATAAGTTTAATTGACTCAGAGTTGTGCATGGCTGAGTAGGTATTGGGAAACATACAATCATGGTGGAAGGGGAAGCAAACATGTCCTTTTCACATGGTGGCAAGAGAGAGAAGTGCCAAGCAAAAGGGGGGAAAGCTCCTTATAAAACCATCGGATCTCATGAGAACTTACTATCATAAGAACACCATGATTCAATTACCTCCCACCAGATCCCTCCCATGACATATGGGGATTATGAAAGCTACAATTCAAAATGAAATTTGGGTGGGGACACAGCCAAACCATATCATTCTGCTCTGGACCTACCCAATTTTATGTGCTCACAATTTAAAACACAATCTTATCCTTCCAAAAGTCTCACAAAATCTTAACTCATTCCAGCATTAACTCAAAGTTTCACCTGAGACAAGTCAAGTCCCTTTTATCTGTGAGCCTGTAAAATCAAAAACAAGTTGGTTATTTCCAAGATACAACTGGGGTACAGGCATTGGGCAAATACTCACATTTCAAATGGGAGAAACTGGCCAAAATAAAGGGGCTCATGCAAGTCCAAAATCCAATAGGGCAGTCATTAAACCTTAAACTTCCAAAATAATATCCTTTGACTCTGTGTCTCACATCCAGGTTATACTGAAGCAAGAGGTGGGCTCCAATGGCCTTGGGCAGCTCCACCCTTGTGATTCTGCAGGGTACAGCCCCACTCCCAGATTCTTTCATGGGCTGCCATGGAGTGTCTGTGGCTTTTCCAGGCCCTCAGTGCAAGCTGTCAGTGGATCTATGATTCTGGGGTCTGGAGGACGGTGGTCCTCTTCTCACAGCTCCACGAGGCAGTGACCCAGTGGGGACTCTGTGTGAGGCTTCCAATCCCAAATTTCTCTTCTGCAGTGCCCTAGCATCCATTCTCCATGAGGGATCCACTGCTGAAGCAAACTTCTGCCTGGACATCTAGGCATTTCCATACATCTTTTGAAATCTAGACAAAGATTTCCAAACCCCAGTTCTTGTTTTCTATGCACCTGCAGTCTAAAAACCACATATAAGTCACCAAGGCAGGGGGCTTTTACTCTCTGAAGTAATGGCATGAACTGTATGTTTTAGCCATGGCTGGAGCTGAAGCAGCTGCCATGCAGGGCACAATGTCCCAAGGCTGCATATAGCAGGAGCCCTGGGCCTTAAACACAAAACCATGTTTTCCTTCTAGGCCTCTGGGCCTGTGATAGGAGGGGCTGCCATGAGGGTCTCTGACATGCCCTGGAGAAATTTTCCCCATTGGCTTGGTGACTAACATTTGGCTCCTTATTACTTATACAAATTTCTATAGCTACCTTGAATTTCTTCTCAGACAATGGCGTTTTCTTTCTGGTGCAATGTCAGACTGTAAATTTTCCAAACTTTTATGCTCTGTTTCCTGTAGAACAATTTGCTGTGTAGAAACTTCTGCCAGATACCCTAAATTATCTCTCTCAAGTTCAAAGTTCCACAGATGTCTAGGGCAGGGGCAAAATGCTGCCATTCTCTTTGAGTAGCAAGAGTGACCTTTACTTCAGTTCCCAAAAAGTTCTCATCTCCATGGTAGACCACCTCAGCCTGGACTTCACTGTCCATGTTACTATCAGCATTTTGGTCAAACCTTTCAATGAATCTCTAGGCAGTTCCAAATTTTTTTTTTTTTTTTTTTTTTTTTAAGACAGAGTCTCACTCTGCTGCCCGGGCTGAAGTGCAATGGTGCAATCTTGGCTCACTGCAACCTCCATCTCCTGGGTTAAAACGATTCTCCCTCCTCAACCTCGTGAGTAGCTGGGATTACAGACACCCACACTCATGCCTGGCTAATTTTTTTATTTTTGTAGAGATGGCGTTTCACCATGTTGGCCAAACTGGTCTTGAATTCCTGACCTCAGGTGATCTTCCTGCCTCAGCCTCCCAAAGTGCTGGGATAACAGCCATGAGCCACCACACCTGGCTGGAAGTTCCAGATTTTCATACATATTCCTGTCTTCTGAGCCCTCCAAGTCTAAAAATTTCCAAACTTTCTTACATTTTTCTGTCTTCTTCTGAGCCCTCCAAACTCTGAAGTTACTTTCACATTTTTGGATATCCTTACAGCAACACCCCACTGTCTGCAGTACCAATTTACTGTATTAGTTCAGTCTCATGCTGCTAATAAAGACATACCTGAGACTGGGTAATTTATAAAGGAAAGAGATTTAATTGACTCAGTTCTGCATGGCTAGGAAGGCCTCAGGAAACTTAGAATCATGGTGGAAGGGAAAGCAAACACATCCTTTTTCGTGTAATGAAAAAAGGATGGAAAGCCCCTTATAAAACCATCAGATCTCATGAGAACTCACTATCATGAGAACAGCAGGAGGGTAACCACTCCCATGATTCAATTACCTTCTACTGGGTCTCTCCAATGACACATGGGGATTATTGGAACTACAATTCAAGATGAGATTTTGGTTGAGACAGAGCCAAACCATGTCTCTTTCAATATCCACTCCATGAGAGAAGGAATGGCTTGCTCACATTTTTGGTTATGCTGATTCTAGTTCTAGTTATGCATATAGTAGTTATAGAAAAAGCTTTTATCGTTCACTATTGACTTTCTGAAGGATAAAAAGGAAAAGGCAGCGTCACTGGTATATTCCTAAGTTCCATGACCTGCCATCCAACAGATGCTATTTGTATTGAGGCAGTGTTTCCATATTAACAATGAGAACTTCTGGCCCAGAGTCTTATCATGTAGGCTTAATAGAAATAAACAAACTAGCCTATGTTGTTAGTATACTATTGACTGTAAACAGTATTTATTAATTTTAATGTATTATTTTCCAATTTAGAGAATGTTAAAATTCTTTTTATGTGATGGAGGTTGACATTCCATCTTTCTTCAGATGATAATAGTTTTCTTGAGGGTAACACATTTGTTGGAAATGGTGATATGGTCAAATGCACAGAGGAAAATAGGAAATGAAATTCTGTTCCAATTTTGGAAGACTGGCATATAAAATGATGTATGTACAAGGAGTTTCCCCCACAAAGTAGAGCTCTGTGAATCTGAGACAGTCCAACGAAGAGAGCAAGACGTAGTGAATGAGTCCTGCCTTCTTATAATAATTCACAGATATTTTCCTCAGTGGTTGCTTTACAGAAAGGCTGAAAATTTTTATATTTTGTTACTACTATTATTAATAATATTATTACCAACAAAGGAAAAGAAATGCCTTTGTGTGATAAATATTCTAGTCGTTTATAGGTCAGATTCCTTTCACATGGTTTTTTTTTTTTTTTT